>NC_137884.1:2680789-2969415 GCF_963924005.1 Protomyctophum bolini | reverse complement strand
AATGGGTTCATCAGACCAGTGTGTGGTGACCAGTGGAAAACCTCGTATATGAATCTGATCTCGGGTCAGAATGGGTTAAGCCCCTGTACTACCTCTTGACACGGGCGTTCATCGACTGCAGACCCTGCTGCGTCTGTAATGGGGCGCCCGCCTGATGCTTCGTTCGCACTCCCGCCATTAATAATAAGGGGGGGGGGAATCTGAAGTCGTCCTCGTGAAAATCAGGTGTGCCGCGAGTTTATTATTTTATATGGTGCGATTTGAGTGGGCAAAATGAGCACATGAATAACCCATGTGGTGGTAAATCACCCCCCCTCCGTTTCATCTATTTATTTGTGGCGCGACAGGACATGAAATATTAACTTGCAACGCCTGTGCTGAAATATGTATTACGGAGAGTTAAATATTTAGCCGCGACAATCCCCGCGGCGGGAGTCCCTTTTCTCTGCTTAGGCGTCGTGTTTGGCCGCGAGCGGGGGGGAAGGAGGAGGGGCCCCCGCCGGTGCACGCGCTGGCACACGGGGGGTCCCCCGCGAACCCATTGACTGACCGCGCTCGCCGCTATATTATCGCATGCTATATAGGTGTTAGCTCGCGCTGTGAACCTTGTATTCCACGGAGGGCCGTGCTCATTGAAAGAGCGAGAGTTCAACAGCCCACACGCTGAATACATGAATCTGTAGTTTGTGTGTGTGTGTGTGTGGGGGGGGGGGGGGGGACTGGGGAGAGACTTTGAAGGCTCACGACGTGAGTCGGCTCGATACTATAGGTTAAATGCAGCCTTGACCCGCTGAGTTCCACATACGCAGTATACGCGCACATGCACGCACACGCACGCACACACAGGCGCATACACACACCGACGCACGGACGCACGCTCGCACGTCCGGCCCTCTCTGACTTCACCAGGCGCTGAAACACTCATTCACGCATTCATCACAAAGGGGGCGAAGGTGGCGGAGGCAGAATGCCAGATCTATGTTTGTGTTGGCTGCAGGCCAGGGGCATATAGTTTAGAGACCAGCAGGATTACTGCATGTTTTTTGTGACTGTATACCTACCCTATAGGGGACACGGGGAGGAATACAAAACAACTCGCCCCTTTATACCAACTCGCCCCGGTTGGTTTGGGCTTCATTGGCACGTGATTAGTGTTTCTGCGGCTTGCCTTCTTTGTTGGACCGCCCACGCAATCCCATTACGCACCTTCCAGTGCGGCCTGACCAATTGCCGGCCACGTTGTAAACATCTCGAGCCAATCATTCTCTCCTCTCCGGGAACCTGCCCGTGCTCTCGCCGGGTGCGGTTTCGCCAATTCCCAGCCCCCCCCGCGCTCTCACACACACACACACACACACACACACACACACACACACACACACTCTCTCTCTCTCTCTCTCTCTCTCTCTCTCTCTCTCTCTCTCTCTCTCTCTCTCTCTCTCTCTCTCTCTCCTCTCTCTCTCTCTCTCTCTCTGACTGTCCTCAGGGCCTATAGTGTCTGAACGTTGAGCATCGCTTATACTCTTCAAAGAAGTCACTCTGAGCCTTAATTGCGGCCAGCCGTGCAGTAGGGAGGAGGACCACTGCGTGAGCCACGGATATGAATGTAAATGCTCTATTAATATGTTGTGGTGGGCCCTGCTTTATTGCCCCCCCCCCCCCGTTCGCCTGCATATTTTATTCATGAGCTGCACTGTACCCGGCGAGCGGAATGAAGGGACTCGGGGCTCCGACAACAGTAGAGAGAGGGAGAGAGAGAGAGAGAGAGAGAGGGGGGCTGTAAACTTGACTGGGCCTCTATGCCTTGGGGCATACCTGGCTGTTATTGAATGATTGAAGGGGACAGGAAGTGCGAAGAATATACTCCCCGCAAAGCCTTAACACAGAGAACATTTGACGCACCATCCTTATGACCCCGTTTCATAATTATGCTCTTGCAATATGCAAAGGAGGGCGAGGGTGGTGGGGGTGGGGGGGGGACGCGACTCCAAAGCTACATTTCTAAATCTCTCTGATTGCGCTAATTAAATCGCTCCACCGGCGGGTTAAGGGAATGAGATCTTGGCCTTCCACTCCCGCCGGGGGGGGGGGGGGGGCACTGACGAGTCCGACCCCAAATCCCTGAGTCAATGGGGCCTCGTTATCGACAATGTGTGTGGAATTAAAGGGCCAGTCTGTCTTTAGGCGCACATTGGCCTCCAAACCTCGATTACTGTAAAAGGTTGAAGGAGCGGCGGCGAGAGCAGAATGCAGATGGACTCGCTCTTTCTCCTGATCTCGCATTCTCTCTCATGTCCTTTTCTACAGTATTTCCTTTATCTCTCTACCTCACCTCCCTCTCTCTTGCTCCCACGCTGCGTCTTTCTTCTGCCCCACATCTCTATACCGTACACACATCACCTTTCCCTCCCATAATCCATTGCCTATACCCTCCCCACCACCACCCCCACACACACACCTCTATCTCTGGCATCAATGGTTTATTGTCAATGAAATATTTAGCACTGGAGGGCCTGTGTGGACAGATTTCAGATTTCAAATCACTCGCAGCCAAACAATACTTGAGATGAGAGAGAGAGCCTGGCTCCAGAGACAACCCTTTCTTCTGTTTGCTTGTCGTCTGCCCGTGATTCTGGGTGAGCTAGGCCATGGTTCCTGTTTTCCGTTTTGTTTATTTATGTTTGATATTTATGTTTGATAGTACCACAATTTAATCATTCGCAATCGCAATCTTCAAGCTTACAATGTGCTGCGATGTGTCGGGAGTTTGCTCTTCCCACTGCTTGCCGTATACGAAGAAGTATACAGGGTTTTAGATGTCCCTCTTTTTTTCTCTTTTTACAAATCGAACCCTGGAGGAATTAATGGCCAGGCATCCTACATTTCATCTAGGATGTGTCATGCCTGTCAATGTGCAAATAACACGCCTGTACACGCAGGGGGGGGGGGGGAAATATCAAAGAAAAAACGAATCAAAAGAAAAGTTGAAACTGTCAGAGGCAATTGTACAAATTACTGTAACGTTGAGCGTGGCTATATAAGCTTCCATGCACGACCATCTCACTGCTCGCCCTCTTTCTACATTAGATTCATTTCATTTTGTGTCAGTTCACTTGGTTCAGCTGAAAAAAGCAGGACATGCTTCTTAATCAATTTTTAGTATCAATGTTGATGGTTATCCGCGTATATCTGAGGTTAAATTAATATCAGATGGGTGCTGGGAGATAGGACGTAAAATTGATATCTTGATATATAGTATACGGGTCACTTATAATTAACCCATTCTGACCTGAGATCAGATCCATCCGAGGTTTCCACTGGACACACACTGGTCTGATTAACCCATTCTGACCTGAGATCAGATTCTAAAAAATGTCAGTCGCTCTTCGATTTTTCAAAAATAGCAGACCTACAAGCTCGTAGCGCGCCACTCGGTGGCGCGCTATGAGCTTGTAGATCTGCTATTTTTCAATAGCTAAAGCATCACATGTGCTAAACACCAAAACGGGTTCCCGGTCAGAATGGGTTAATGGCTTACTTTATCTGCGCTTAATCAATTGCACAACAAAGTGTACCTCCATGCTCACCTCATGTGTGCCTTTAATTATGCACGGACTGACTGAACAACACAGCATTTTAAAGATACTAGAGGTTCGGTCTTCTATATGCAGGCCTCACATCTAGAGTTTGGGCCCTCTCACACCTATGTTGCATTGCGGTCAGATCTGTGACTATATGGACAACCGGATCTCCATGTACAGAAATTCTTATGGGGTTTGTTTATGGTTGTGTCTGAGTCATAGTGACAATGGCCATATCGGGTTTGTTTATGGTTATGAGTCGGAGTGACGTGCAGGCCTTGGTTCGCCGACTGGCCACGACCTTAAGTCTTCATGTCTTCATGTTTAAAATGATCTGTCGCGGGGTCACGGTGGCACAGTCGGTACTAGTGCTGTCGCTTCACAGCTATAGAAGGTTCTGGGTTCGATTCCCGCTGGGGACGCTGTTGGCGCTGGGGGCCGTGTTCTCTCCTCCGCGTCATCAGTGCCCATACCCGATGCGGGGTTGGCGAAAGGGCCTTTCTGTGTGGAGTTTGCATGTTCTCCCCGTGTCCCCTAGGGTAGGTACCCTCACAAAAACATGCAGTAATCCTGGTCTCCAAACTACCTCCCCCTGGCCAGCCGGAGTGCCTGATGGAGGGGAAAGGAACTGGTCGGAAATAACTTGTTCCTTCCACGCGCTACGTCCGGCCAGGGAAACTCTCCCCTGTCAGGTGAAAAGAAGCAGCTTGGACTCTACATGCATAGAAGGAAGCATGAGGTCAGTCCACTGCCCCCCCCCCCCCCCCCCAGGTTGGCAGAGGAAGTGTAGCGCCCAGAATTACATTAGATAATTGACACTGGGTGAGAAAATGGGTTACAAAATTGTGGGATAAAAAAAACATAAAAAAATATCTGTCGCTCTGCCTTTAAATTTAAAGGTGTAAAATGTACAATGCGGAATAACCTTGGACTCCAAGGTTATGGGAGGAGTTGTTTTCACTAGTGATGCACAATATAATCGGTAGCATAATCGGAATGGGTCATATCGGCCATAAAAATGCCATATCGGTATTGAAACGGTCTCAAAATAATCCAGATTATTTAATCGGTTTTCACCATGCAAAAAAAAAAAAAAAAAGTTAAATATAAATCAAAAGTGTCAAGTAACAAAAGCCAAATCAAATATGATGTACAATCTACATTTAATGTGTGTACTCAGGAGTCATTCAGTTGTGAAAACAGCCACTTGGAAAAGAGTATAGGCTATTTATTGAATACTTTATTAACAGGCTTTGGGCTAAGCCCCTAAATACTAGGGCCATGGCTTGTTTCCATTATGGTGCACCAGTTTTCACCAAATAGGCTAATTGTCTTATTCAATTACTAAAGTCAATTGAAAGAAGGAACATCGATATCTCCATATATTGATTTACTGTTTTACCTACTTCTTTTCAACACTTCAATATGATTAATGAGGTATAATGGAATAGTTTTTCCTGACTATACCGTATAGCAAAACGCTTGCTCACGCACGGGTCTCTGTAGAGTATGATCTTCACCTGCTGTGTCTTGAGACAGCTTGTGATTTATCACCGTATAAATAACCCATTCTGACCGGGAACCCATTTTGGTGTTAGCATCATGTTATGCTTTAGCTATTGAAAAATAGCAGATCTACAAGCTCATAGCGCGCCACCGAGTGGCGCGCTACGAGCTTGTAGGTCTGCTATTTTTGAAAAATCGAAGAACGACTGACATTTTTTAGAATCTGATCTCAGGTCAGAATTGGTTAATCAGACCAGTGTGTGTCCAGTGGAAACCTCGTATGAATCTGATCTCAGGTCAGAATGGGATAAATGTGAATGAAAATTGATTGATGACATTCCGTGCCGCAGCGATGTGGAATGAGTTACTGTTTCTAAAGCCATGCCTTTGGAGGGGCAGCAGGGTTCCACACAATGCAGGTCTGAGGATTAGATTGGGTGAGATTAGAGTATCAGAGAGATCAGGCCAGAGTACACTAGAATCTGTATTTCCACAGCAGCAGCAGCAGCGTCGGTGGTTATTTATTACAGTAACAGTAGACCAATACATAATGGAATGCCTCTACCACTCTGGTTCTTATAACTTGTCCCGTGAGGGGGTTCCAGGGGCGCCCCCGAGCTAAATGATTGATAGATATATAGGGACCAAATGGACCCTTACCTCTCTGTAGCTCCGAGAGTGGACAAAATGGAACCAAGTGGATTAGGTTCCATTTGTCAACTCCATTTTGTGCAGTATATTGGGGGTGCCAGTCCGCCAGAGATAATAATAAAAGCAAAAAAATCAAATCAAATGGAGGTCTGTGTGGCCTAACTAACGCATTATTATCAACATGAGAGTTCTTGATATCAAAAAGGTGGGGAAAAATCTCTGTATACACCGACCAATACATAGAGCCTCATGCCTCTTCGCTCATCTTCCACTTTCAGGCGCGGCTCGTATCATGGCTGCTCAGCACTCTAACATGACTGCACGCTCAGCTCTCCCTTGCCCTGGTAATCTCTTTACCGGGTTCCAAAGTCCTCCTCCCTTCCGGCTCTCGAATGGTTGATGGCCCTTCCCACTCCAGTCAGAAGGGCACACACTCTCGTCTTTCAGCTCTCTTATAAGAAACATCAATAACTCACACACATTCTCCTAACCCAGCCCACTATTTAGACCCACAGCTTTTCTCTCCTCAACTCCTAGACTCATGTCACTGTGACTTGCACGTTACTGTATGTTATATACCCTTTTATCGTGTTGCCAGAGCACCCAGGTTTTGACCTTGTAATGTAACCATTTAACATTGCTTTGCTTGTGGGGCCGGTGATTTACGGATTGAAGCCTGCTCTGCCGCCCCACTGAACATGGCTCTAGATAAGAATGTCAGCTAAGTCCCTTCACTGCAATATGTAAGTATAGTACTCTACAGAGACGCATGGGGCTCCAGTCCAAAGCAGACAACAAAAACAAACGTTGCTGCTGCTGTCGAGGTGACCTCTCTGTCATTGTTCAGTGGCTTGGCAAAGGTGGTCTTTGCAGCGCTAGACAAGGCTGGTGCATTTCAAACACACCTCAACCCCCACCACTACCAGGGCTGGATACATGTATACTATATTGGAGGCATATACACCCGGGGGTTAGGCACACACTGTGCCGGCTCGATACGAGGTTAAATGCGAGCTTGACCCATTGAGTTAGCTACCTGAGCTTTGTTATGGAACACACACATGGGGATAATGCACTAACACAATAACCTATACTGCCGGCGCTGTTGCGAGGTGGTCAGTGTGCTTGTTAATATCGACGGAGGATTAGCCACGGCGAAGGTGAGGAGGGCTCCGTGGCATGCAGCGGCTGGATGAGAAGATGGAGTAGGTTGATGGTGACCTATACGCTGAACGGGTGAAATAACTTCCACTAGAAAATGGAGAGGAGAGACCTCTTTTACCGCGTGCACTCACTCACTCCAAAGAGATGCTAATGGCGTCCCGCGGTTCAGTGTGGCCTGTACCTTCACCTGTAACCTTCACCGTGTTTTTAAACACATTTTCAATTCAGTTGCTCGGGCAGTGGTGGAAAGTAACCAAGTGAATTTACTCGAGTGCTGTGCACTTAAAAGGACCACTTCACCCATCTCCGACCTATCGTCACATAATTGGGGCTCCTCGTTGTTTCCATTGCTGTCTACTCACTCTGTGCCTCGGAGGAGGGCTGTGGACACAGAAACCGGCCCATACCACATTCTTTTTCGTTTTCATGAATTCATCATGCTATAACGTTCCAGGAAAAGTATAATAGAAAAAAATCACACCTGTGTGAAGTGTGGGGCGATCTTATCATCATCATCATACAAAATCTCATTCCGGCCTATCCGAATTTACGTCCTCACCTTCGTCTTCAATGTTTGTGTTACACAATGTGTTTATGCACGAACACTAAACATTGTCCATTCATTGTCAATGGGATTTAATGTTTGTGTTGTAATAGGACAACGTTTGTGTTATACCAAAAGCTGGACATACGTAGGCCCTCACAAAACATGAAAACGTTTGATAACCATTTGTATTGCCGTGCCATGCCGTGTATAGGCAACATGAACAAAAGGCAGGGTCTTAATGGGCTGAGAGGTACATCAGCCGACTGACTGAGACAAATGAAGTGCTGACCTTTTAGCCGTTTGGTCCATTCAAGCCACTGCTGACAGTGTGTTTAATAATGGTGCTTCCCCGAGACCCCAGCCGTTCCTCCCAGGAGCGCTTTGTGGTCTGGTGGTTGGACCGACGCTGACCTTTTAACCCATTCTGACCTGAGATCAGATTCATACGAGGTTTCCACTGGACACACACTGGTCTGATGAACCCATTCTGACCTGAGATCAGATTCTAAAAATGTCAGTCGTTCTTCGAATTTTCAAAAAATAGCAGACCTACAAGCTCGTAGCGCGCCACTCGGTGGCGCGCTATGAGCTTGTAGATCTGCTATTTTTCAATAGCTAAAGCACGACATGATGCCAACACCGAAATGGGTTCCCGGTCAGAATGGGTTAATCATCTGGGGGGAGGTCTTTTGCTGGGTTAGAGTTTAGATTTGCTGGGAAGGCTGGAGTGGTAAATCCATGCTACTGCGTTTGATATTTTAATCACCGGTGGGGATATGTTTCATCCCTGCTTCTCGCCCAGACTATAACGGTATAAGACACACATGCATTTCCGTTTGGGGAAATGAAGAGTCTCATTATGGTGATTTCACAGTTTAAACAATGTCCACATTAACAGCGTCATTTTTGTTTTAACACATTAATCGCCTTTTTTCTTTTTTTACCCTGGTGAAGAATTACACATGAGGCTTGTCTAAATAAATACCCACATTAAACCATTATTTCACAGCGGGATCATTTTACCACCTGGGGTTTATTACAGAGATATTATGCAGGACACGTTGGATGTAGGATACGACGTTTTTGGGC
Source organism: Protomyctophum bolini (assembly GCF_963924005.1). Classification (NCBI taxonomy): domain Eukaryota; kingdom Metazoa; phylum Chordata; class Actinopteri; order Myctophiformes; family Myctophidae; genus Protomyctophum; species Protomyctophum bolini. The sequence goes on along the minus strand of NC_137884.1, from coordinate 2,960,877 downwards.
GCTAACGTTATACATGAACGCAACTCAAGTTATTGGCGCTCGGAAACATCCGTATACTGTGCAAAGAGACTGACAGACGTTTATAGAATGTAGTTTGTGCCTGCCTGCATGCAGCCACAAAGGCAACAAACAACATTCTATGAATGAATTAAAGCAAACATGCATGTGTGTCAACTGCCTTGTGTGAGCCTTGCCCACATCCCCTCCCGCCACTGAAAATCACTTGCAGAACACCGCTGCGATTGTAGACGCTGTGGTGCGTCTACGTGTCTGCGTTCGTGCGTGTGTGTGTGTGTGTGTGCGCGTGTGTGTGTGTGCGTGTGCGTGTGTGTGTGTGTAATGTATAATAATAATTACATTTGCATGCACCCTGCTCCGTATACAACACACACAATGCACTGCTTTTCAGTAACGTTTGAGCCCAACAAATGTGATTTATTTGTGATCGCAAAAGTTTTGTCTGTAAATATATCAAAGATGCGATTTCCTTCCATCCATTTATAATGAATACATAGCCTTGGGCCTGGAAGAGAGGGTCCCCCCAACCTTCTTAGAGTGTTTCAACCCTTACATTTGTCCTATAGCGATCAAGTTTCTCTTCCTCCCCTCCTTTCGGGAGACTCTGGAGGGTATTGCTGCTCATTTGTACAAGGCTTGCTTTGGTGCCCTCTTGCGAGTGCTCCAACAGGGGTTGCTTCTGGCCCCTGTTACCCCGCCAGTCTTTTCTGGAGGTCAGCTGTCTCTCCCATAGATATAAAAAAAAAATAGATGCCTCATTGGTCGCAGCGGTTCGTTGGAGTGACCCGTCTCCGACGAGAGGAGGATGTCAAGCGGAAGTGCTGAAGGCATGTCTTTTCCGGGGACTTCCGATTTCATTGCCAAAGCAAGTGCCGTTGGGCCTTTGATTGGCCTATACCGAATGTCCCCCTTCGACAGCCGACAGCCCTTATATATTTGGAACCACCACTAGGTGGCAGGGATTAATGTCATTTTTCATCATCATCATTTATTTAACTCACGACCATGATCACATGCGGTTTGGAGCACAGGTTCATAAAAGTATACAATCGGAAGTATACAATATACATTACAGATTACACGATATACATAGACATATCGGAAGGCTTTCCCTATTTGTACAGTGGAAGAAAAGCACCCAATTTATAGATTACTTTTTGTTTTTCAGATTTTAGTAATGCAATTAATTTAAACATAGAAGCGTGGGTAAAAAAAATAAAGTGGCAGGTATTTTTGCCTGAAATTCATAATGCCAGTATTCTTGCATTCCAACAAAAACACTGACCGGGAACCCATTTCGGTGTTAGCATCATGTTATGCTTTAGCTATTGAAAAATAGCAGATCTACAAGCTCATAGCGCGCCACCGAGTGGCGCGCTACGAGCTTGTAGGTCTGCTATTTTTGAAAAATCTAAAGAACGACTGACATTTTTAGAATCTGATCTCGGGTCAGAATGGGTTAATCATCAGACCAGTGTGTGTCCAGTGGAAACCTCGTATGAATCTGATCTCAGGTCAGAATGGGTTAAAGACACCCCGCTGCTTTGCGGAGCGCCGATTGGGCGCTGCAGCTTTAGTATACTCTCCTCCCCCTGGGGACAAGTTTGCATTCATCAATCTCTCTCTCTCTGTCTCTCTCTCTCTCTCTCTCTCTCTCTCTCTCTCTGTCTCTCTCTCTCTCTGTCTCTCTCTCTCTTTCCGTGACATAGATGAGACAAGTAGGCCACAACAGTATAGTTTGACAGATTGAGAGCGAAATGAGAAGAGGGGGGGGGGGAAAGGTAATTGTTTTGTTTCAATGCCCCAAATCGGCCCAACACATTTTACACCGAGCGACTCCCGGCAAACGTATTAACTATACGACGGGCCTCATGCGACTTTGACTGTGGCGACCCCCGAAATTATATGAGGCACAGGAAATAATGGCTTTGCGTCCTGCATGGGTTTGAGGCAGCGAAACTGCTGGCGGGGAGGAGGAGGAGGGGGAAGGGGGGGACGGACGGACGGGGGAGGGAAACACAGCCGCTTTCTGTTCCAAGGACAGATATGAAGATTGATCAGTCAATTTCCGGTGACTGAGCTCCATCTCCTCCTGAGAAAATTGTCTCGACGCCAGTGGTCTTAAAATAAAAATCACCACCGAGCGGGCGTGCGTGCGTGCGGGGCGGGGCCCTCGGGCACAGGTGTCCCTGCGTATAGCGGTTTCACGACCGCGCTCATGCCGCATGCGCGCGGACGCAGGTTTAAGCGTGGATGTGTTTGCGGCTGTGTTCTCGTGCGTATGTGCGCGCGTGTGTGTGTGTGTGTGTGTATGCTCTCTATATGTCTCTCTTCCTATCCACACACGCATGCATGCAGTGTGGTCTACACTAGCTGGTGGGGGGGGGGAGGGGTGGGGGGCTTCTCCTCCCCCTTGTCACATGGCAGGTATTTATACACGGGGACGGCAGAAGACGGATCGCCAAGCCTCAAGCTGCCACACGCCCATCCCTCCTAAGAGCTCCTGAAGGCTGCCTTCATGGCACATTACTCATTCCCATCCCACATCCGACCACGTTAACAGGCGCTCTCTCCACTCAGCGCGTGTGCACGTGTGTGTGTGTGTGTGTGTGTGTGTGTGTGTGTGTGTGTGTGTGTGTGTGTGTGTGTGTGTGTGTGTGCATACGGTGGGAGGTGTGCGTGGGCGGTAGCATGCTGGGTGCTGTCTTTGCAGGTACAACAAAGGACATCTGCGTGCGCTCACACTTTGTCGTGTTTCAATCCACCCCCCCCCCCCCCGCCCCGCCTGTCTGTACTTCTTAGAATGAACCTTCCTCACTTGGAATTACCTGCGCCATGCCGTGCTGTCTCTCTATACAGCATGCTCACGTGGGACCGTCGGTATGCCGTGGTGATTGTCATCTCCTTGTACTCATGCCTCACAACACTTGTGCATGCGCGCTCGCACCATCCGTCCCCCCCACACGCTGGTTGACACTGAACGAACAAAAGAAGTACGTTGTCCCAGTCACGGTAAAAAAATAAAAAATAAAAAAATAAAAAACACTCCAACCATGACTGCACATGCGGGACAACGATGGCAATACATAGTGTCGCTGTCGGATGTAATTGCCTGCATGTCGACAATAATAACATCACTGGAAAACACGTCTTATATGAGAGACGTGAGGGAACCTTAACCCATTCTGACCTGAGATCAGATTCATACGAGGTTTCCAGTTGGCACACACTGGGTCTGATTAACCCATTCTGACCTGAGATCAGATTCTAGAAATGTCAGTCGTTCTTCGATTTTTCAAAAAATAGCAGACCTACAAGCTCGTAGCGCGCCACTCGGTGGCGCGCTATGAGCTTGTAGATCTGCTATTTTTCAATAGCTAAAGCATAACATGATGCTGACACCAAAATGGGTTCCCGTTCAGAATGGGTTAAAGTAAATTATTTCAGAATTGAAGATGCTTTCATTGACATTATACAGCAACAGGACAAGCCCAAAAAGTATAGTGACAAATTAACAATCAATACACAATGCAAATACAAATGTAATATGGATTTGTGTGTGCAACAGTAAAGCACTTTTTTTTCATTTAAAGGTATAGCCTACACTCTAACGGTGTCTTTAAAATCAGTTTTAATTGTGTTGACTATAAGACTAAAGACCCAGTCGACTAAGGTTTTTCAGAAGACTAGATATATAGGACTAAATTGGTGTTATTCAAAAGACTAAGACTAAATCGGTATTAATAAATTAACACTGTTTAAAAGGCATTGTGTATGTTCTAGCCTATAGCCTCTGCCGTTGGCTGAACTGATAAGTTTAATGTTAGGCTATAAGGCAGGGAAGTTGTATAGTTGATAAATTCCTGTTGGATTACAGACAAATTCCTGTCTGTGATCCAACAGATCAATGCCGTTATTATTTTGATCATCATAAGCTCTTGTTAATATACTTTCCATGAATTGCTATTGATAAAACCACAGGCAGACTTAACCATTCAACCTGCAGTGTCCCTATTCAGGCCATGTATTTCTATAGGCAAACGTTTGCAAAATAAGCAAACAAACAAAAAATAAAATAGGCTTAATATAGGGCATTCATTTTATGGAAAGAAAACATATAACACATAACACAACAGCGATGATCTATACATCATATGTGCCACATGTGTAAACAGTTTATGTGGGAGTGCATGCCCCAACACCGATCATCAGGCCCCTGAGTGCATGTGGATGTCTGCCTCCTGTGGGTAAACACTGCTCCACTGTAAACACGCCACTTTTATACCATGGGGCGTTGCATGACCCCTTTTAGTAACTTTAAGGTGAATGGAGAATATACCGCAGCGTATCGTCCAGAAACCTTGCATCTCCAAATTTGAACATTTGAGGGTATACATTACCGCCCTAATTCATTGTACATGTAAGACATGTGTAGGCTATAAAAAATGTCGCGCAAAAGTAGCGTAGGGTGATTGTTTCTGACTATATAACGGGGTGCATGTCTGACTCATGGGCCGTCCCCCCAAAAAGGAGCTCACATGGGAAGCGACGCATCGCAAGCTTTATGTAGATCGCTATAGTGACCTTGCAGATCGTCTATTGTTGTTGAAAGTGCACTTATAGTGAAGTCGGTCCGTGTTTCCTTTTTTTAACCGAAACCGAAAAGTATTAAACAATTATACAATGACTGAATAAGAACTATACATTGGATGCACGTCTGGAACCAACCATGCAATCCATTTCCTGGAAGGTTACATCCGATTTGTACGTGAATACAGGGTTTCTATGCCCGACATAATGGAGAATGCTGGGGCAGTCCCAGAGCCCGTGACTCTCATTGATTCACAAGACAGGATTTTGATTTGGTTCTCAGAGGAGTCCAGACTGCAACACTCTCTTGCACTGTCCTTGGAGACGCACTGGCAGCCTGGAATGCACACACACACACACACACACACACACACACACACACACACACACACACACACACACACACACACAGACAGATTTGCGGGTGCAACACACACACACGCACCCATGAGAGGGTATACTCTTGTATCATTCTGCTATGAAGTGACCGCATGTGGGCGGATGATGGATTGTTTCCCATCTCTGCAGACCATGTGCAGACCCTTATTTTAGGAGCGCTCTCTGCCAAGGGGGGGAGGGAGCGAGCGGCCACCTGGGACAACGATGACTCTTCAAATCCACAGAGTTTTAACCCATTCTGACCTGAGATCAGATTCATACGAGGTTTTCCACTGGACACACACTGGTCTGATTAACCCCATTCTGACCTGAGATCAGATTCATACGAGGTTTTCCACTGGACACACTGGTCTGATGAACCCATTCTGACCTGAGATCAGATTCTAAAAATGTCAGTCGCTCTTCGATTTTTCAAAAATAGCAGACCTACAAGCTCGTAGCTATGAGCTTGTAGATCTGCTATTTTTCAATAGCTAAAGCATAACATGATGCTAACACCAAAATGGGTTCCCGTTCAGAATGGGTTAAATCTCTGCTATGATTCCAAAGCCCGGAGAACAATACCCTCCGGAGCCAAGGGAGACGATGGAGGAATAGAGAGAGAGAGAGAGGAGACTGGGAGAACAAAGGGAGAGAGACATGCAGATAGAAAGAGAGGAGACGAGAGAGAGAGAGGGGGGGGGGGGGGGGGGGATTAGGGGAGGAATGAGCGTCACTGAGGGGACTTGAGACCCATGTGCAATCAAATCCTTTGCGACCAAAGTTGTCCACTGTAAAATATGGTGGATTAGGTATTATTCACATTGCAGGCATATCGGTATATTCGGATGACAGGGGCCCTGTATATGGTGCATGCATCCATTTTTTTTTTTTTTCTTCCCAGACCCGAGAGAGTACAGCTTTTTGCCGGTGCCGCTATATAATATATCGCCTTCTCGGTTCTATTGGTGGCAAATTGCGTCACTTTGGCTCGCCGCCGAGGTACATACACCTCGGGGAAAAAAATTGCCTTATACATCAAGAGCCTGCTGGGAGGGCAAAACGGCTGGACGCAATTTTGTGAAAGGGCCGTGCTGAAAAAGGATGGGGGAGAGAGAGACCTCAGGGATCAAAACCATGAGAGAGAGAGAGAGAGAGAGAGTCAGAAAGAATAGAACTTGAACTGAGTTTATTTTGTGTCTCCGATGGAGAGATGTAGGGAGACAGACAGAAACTCAGATATAGTTACAAGAAAGCGGGGAAGAGAGAGAACTCCAAAGACTAAGGGGAGGGGGGGGGTGAGAGACAGAGAGAGAGAGAGAGAGAGAGAGAGAGAGAGAGGGGGGATAGACAATCAAAAGACGGCAGAATAAATAAAGAGAATGTCGGGGCTTGGAGGAAGGCCCCGGGAGGTCACTGTAATCCGTGAAACCTGGCGGTTAGTTAGGAGAACACGGTGAGCCCCGAGGCAGGGCTCCCTTATACCTTCAGCCTTCCACACTGCAGGGCTCCCACGGAAATAGGGCCCCCGGTCGCTCTTTAAGCCATTCTGACCTGAGATCAGATTCATATACGAGGTTTCCAGTTGGCACACACTGGGTCTGATTAACCCATTCTGACCTGAGATCAGATTCTAAAAATGTCAGTATAGCTCTTTGATTTTTCAAAAATAGCAGACCTACAAGCTCGTAGCGCGCCACTCGGTGGCGCGCTATGAGCTTGTAGATCTGCTATTTTTCAATAGCTAAAGCATAACATGATGCTAACCCCAAAATGGGTTCCCGGTCAGAATGGGTTAAGCCCAACCTCCCTCTGCTGGATCAAGCGAGGAGAGCCGGGACTCTCTTAAGGCTTCGTGGAACAAGGAGAGCGGGGATATATAGGCAGGCTTCTTTTTTTCCGCCTGATGAAGAAAGAAAGAAAGAAAAATGACCTGCAGGTTCAGATGAACGCTATAGCGCTGTGAAAGGAAAGTCCTCTCTGTGCCCCCTCTGGGGCGCTCATCCATGCTCATGGGGGAAGTTAAAGGCTCCGGACCGGAACGAGTGTCTGTCCACTCAAAATGTCCCAATGATGGTCTCAAGGGTTATAGCTAATGCCGATGTAGTATACACCGTTAGACAGACTTTTTCAATAGGGCACAAGGCGATGGATCTAAAAATATCTCATTGTACATAAGGTCTATCCGTGTGTGAATGTGATTACGGTATTATGTGCTTGTACAAATATCCACGATTAATTCAGATCAGACGGGTTCTATTTCTATGTTCAACCCGCAACTTTGAGTCAATAAGCTGCGTGGAGTCTGAGCCCAGTTGGAAGCCGGCCCACATTATTAGTCGCTCATTTAGCCGAGAGCCCCAATGAACTCCAGCTGACTGCCTCACCACCCAGCACCTCATTACTCCCAATAGATCATTACGGCCCATCATATCAGGGTATAAACATGCGGCTATGCGTACTGTTTCTCAATGTACAAAAGATAATAATAAATACAAGACAAGGAGGACGGCATCAGCTGGCAATCATTTTCTTTGTTTTTCCGAGAGGAAGCAGAACAGTCATATAGAGGGAACGAGAGAGATCTGTTGTGGCATGTTGAGCAGAGTGGCGCGCGAAAGCTTGCAGCGTCGTGACAAGATGTTGAGACATTTGTATAAATTATTCAATCAGTCTCCTCATTTTTTTATAATGCAACAAACCTCCCGTCGGCAATAGGACTTGGCAGAGACGGAGGTCGGGAAGAGGTGATGGCGGCGAGCCGCAGCGCCGTGATATTCTCACGGGAGTGTTTTTCTGATGCACTGCCATGCCGATGACAAATTGAATTGCCTTTTACCCAACATAACTATTCACGCCTTAAACTGGTGGGAAAAGTGTAAACAGGCAATAGAATGTTTAATGGTGACTTCAATTTGCCCATTGAATAATAAATAAATAGCTACTGCTCATAAAACACCTGGGTATTCTATTTTTGGGCCCTATTTGGTCTGGCGCAGCATGGGGGAATGAATTGGATGTGGCTGTGTAGTTCAATGCTTTACACTATTACGGTACTATGTGTTAACCATAGGCATATTTGTCATTCAAATAAAAATAAATTGAAGGTAGCACAAACGTGTCGTGTGGCCCATTGTGAACCTTTTAGATTTGCTGGCTGCATTTGAAAAAGTCACACACGTGTGAACCGAGTGGTGCAACTCCCCTCTCTCCCCCGCCTCCTCTCTCTCTCTCTCTCTCTCTCTCATAATATATTATATTAGCAGGCAGCAGGCACAGCATACCCCTCTCTCTGTTTCTGGCGCCCCCTACTGGTATTAATAAGTCACATACTCGTGTCGTTCCAATTTCACGCATGCGCACACCACTCGTGCTCATACACACAGGTACACATGTAGGTACACGGACATTGCTGGTTGTAGGAGTGGTTCCACCACTAAAAAATTGGAGAACGTTTTGGGGGTTACGTTTGCAGATGTTTGCCGCCACATTGTAGCGCCTCCGTGTGCGTCCATTGACTTTCACGCAAAGGTCTTCCACCCGTCCACCTGTGTGTGTGTGTGTGTGTGTGCATGCGTGTGTGTGTGTGTGTGTGTGTGTGTGTGCGTGCGTGTGTGTGTGTTTCTGCAGGTCTACAAGGCGCTGGGTTCTGGCGTTGCCTGTATGAAAGTGAATAGTGGCAACGCTTTGGGTAAGCATGGCCCCTCTTGGCCCCCGAGATGTGAGCGCCTATTCCTTCATAATGAGTCCATCGTGTAGCCACGTCCCTTGGGACTCAGGGGTTAGCTGCCTCACGCTGCCCCCCCTGGGGGAGAGGGTACCCCCTAGCTACAATATACAGTCCTGTAATGAGTGAATGTTGACGAGGAACGATGATTATGTAGAAGTCATTATTCTCCCTCTCTCTCTCTCTCTCCGCAGCGATGTGGAATGTCGTCGACGGCCCGAGCTATTCATTAAAGCTATGAAATATGATCCTGCCGACAAAGTGCACACGCACGCACGTGCGCGCGCAAACACACACACACACACACACACACACACACACACACACGCACTTATCCGCACATAGCTGCTGTAGGCCTATAGGACTTTTGTGTATACGCATTCTCTTTGAGCTCGTTGTGTACTGTTAACCACTTATCTATTTAACAGCTCAAAATTGCCCAAATGATAAATGCCCAAAAGATTATAGTATTATTTAGAAAGTATAGCCGCATACATGCTCACAAAAGCATCACATTGTTTGTGGATAATAAAGACATTCCACTGAAAGAGATGGAGCCGCGCGCGGCTATAGCGACCTTCTGAATGCAAACACACATTGGAGATGCGTACATGTCACTCGAAATGAAAATGACTACTACAACTGACATTGATTTTTATTTCTATGGAGGTAGCCTACAACACTTGAAGCGGCATGCCACCAATTTGACTGATTTGGGGTGGAGGTTTTTTCTTTGTGTGTGAAAAGTTTCACGCCATTCGGTTCAGCGGTGCCTGAGATTGCTGTTGACACACAGACACAACGGACGGGGACAGCGACGGGGACACGCGGACGGGAGACATAATCCTTGTCCCTGGCCGTTCCAGCCTGGCGGAGATATAACAACATTTATAGACAATGAGAAAATAATGGAAAACACATAAATGAAAACAACTCGGAAGTGTACATATACGGTATACAATACAAAAAAGAAAGTAAGAATGAAAGGGATAAATCAAACCATTTATTATGAATAAAGATATATAAGCTTCCGCTTCAGATATATAGCTCGGTATAGATATATAACTTTACACCAGTAACACTAACGGGTCAGTCTGAAAATGTATAAGGCTTTCACCGCAGAACGCTTTGATGTTGCTGCACTGCTCATTAATTTATATTACAGTGGATGCCACTTTTTTCTCTTTTTTTTCTTTTAAAAGGCTGCCCGATGTTAATGTGAACTCTTAAGTTTCGGTTATTGAGATTCTGTGGGGAGCAGATAAGTGCCGTTTTGTAATTTCTACAAGATTAGAAATGCTGACATGCAACACTTCCCCTCCACCACCATAAGAGCTGCATCCTGGGCAGTTTTATAATATATTTTTTTTAAAACACGATGGCCGCAATACAGAATGGATGCATTTGGTCGGCTGACGCAATGGGGGAAAAAAAAGGACACTGAAAAAAAATAATCCTTCATTCCAGGTTTTTCTCTCTGCACTCCCCCCCCCCCCCCCCCCATCTCTCTCTCTTTCTCTCTCCCCATGTCTATCACAATAAATCCAGGGCCTTTGCCCCCCCCCCCCCCCTCCAGGGCCCTTAAGCTACCTTGTACCCCACACCTCATTATACTGCAACCTCTCCAGCCACCCCCACTCCACACTGTCTCCCCCCCCCCACTTAAGCCCCGCTCACTGCCCTCATTCTCCCCCCACATCCACCCCTTCCAACAGCCCTCACTGGAGCTGCTACTGCTCACGGCTCCATCCTCCATCTCTCCCCCCACACCCCCCCACACCCCCACATCCCCCTCAAGCCTTTGACCCCCAATGGTATCCAGAAGTGGAGAGATCATCTTTTTGCGGGTGATTAATGGGGAAGGGAAGTGGAGAACCCTGCTATATACCGGATCCATCCCTGAGACCTCCAGTCTCTCTATAGCCTTGTGGGGAGGTGTGTGTGTGTGTGTGTGTGTGTGGGGTTGACTGACTGCATGGAAAGGAAAAGGACCACTGCGTTTTTTTTACCAAGTAAGCCCTATTTTGTAGGCTACTGTCGTATACAGTTATGTTTGTAAAAACATGCCAGGCTGAAAGTGCATAACCTCCTATGTCTTAGAGCATATAATGGCCCAGTTCCTTGAAAATCCTATATCTTGAACCAGAATGACGCAACTGTGTGTTAATGCAGGTTTAGTGTTTCCGAGAATAGAGTTAAATTATAAACCACTATCAAATTTGGGAAATAATTGTCATTCATCATCAGTATTATTATTATTATTATTATTATTAATACTTTCTAAAGTATAAAGGAGGGTCCACTCTGTAAATGTGTTCTCATTATGTCAGACAGCAGGCTATACGTACTGTCGTATTAAGAATATATCAGGATGTAAATTCTGTCGTGAGACATGGCCAAAGCATTTCCCCGGGGGTCCCCAGAACCCCTGGCATAGAGCACGCCCTTATTTATCAACGCGGTGTGTACACCCAAAATTGTACAGCTGGTGTACACCAGGTGTACACCAGTTGTACACCCACTTTTGGGTTTGCGCCGCGTTGATAAATAAGGCCCAAAGTGTTCATGGTCCATGGTTCACAACTGTAGATGCTGTCCATGGTCCTGATAACTATCACTGCAGCTGCTATCCAGGGGGGGCCAGACCCCTGAACAGTGTTTGTGTTCGAGTTTGGTGCAGATTGAACCAATGGTATATGCACCTTCGGCACCCACACGTGACATGTGGTGCGGCTACTTTGATGGCGGTCCCCTGAACAATGTTTGTGCCGGGTTTGGTGCGGATCGTATTGTAACAGTATACGCCTCGCAAGTCCAGATGTTATACGTTTGTGGAGTCCCTGGTCCGTGGTCGACCCGCCCTGTACAATTTCCAATTCAGCAGACGCTCTTTTTTAATCCAGAGCGATTTATACACTCTGGATAAAACTCATACATCAAACGCATATATACACAATTTCAACCCAAGTATTAACTTGGGTTGAAAATAATTCATCGACAGTATAACAGCCCTTATATATACTTGCACGGGATAATGTAATGCTCTTGCTTGTTTTGCACATACAGTATAATGTCATGCACACGACGTGCTAAATCCTAGACTGAAATACTGCCCCGAAGGCCTGACTATTCACAGATGGCACTTTCTCTAAACTCCTTCTCCTCCTCTTCAATTTACTGTATGTGTGCTCTACAGCTCTCCATATATCCTGTCCTAATGCCCCCTCTCTCTCTCTCTCTCTCTCTCTCTCTCTCTCTCTCTCTCTCTCTCTCTCTCTCTCTCTCTCTCTCTCTCTCTCTCTCTCTCTCTTTCTCTCTGATGGAGGCGGGGGGTCATCTGCTATCTGCTATGGCTCACTGCTTCCCTGCTCTGTTCTCAGTCTGTGCCTGTAAAATCTCTCTCTCTCTCTCTCTCTCTCTCGCTGACTCTCTCTATCTCTCTCTCTCTCTCTCTCTCTCTCTCGCTGACTCTGTCTTTCCTCCTCCTCCTCGCTCCCTCGCTCACCTTGTCTGTATAGCATCCATCTGTATAACGTTATGTTGAATTTTCATTCTTGCCTGAATCTTCTCGCCTCCCCCCCGTGGGGTGGGAGGATGCTGGTGCAGATGGTGGGACTATAGCCACCCTCCCCTCCCCTCCCCCCCAACCAACCCCTCTCTCTCCGACCCCGCACCGCCATATCATCCCCTTTTATAGTTTTCCTTCAGCCGTCGGATGGCAGCTCAAGGATGCTGTGTGTGTATACAGTACACGCACGCACACACGCACACACGCACACACGCACGCACACACGCACGCACTGCACCACTCAGTGTGTGTGTGTGTGTGTGTGTGTGTGTGTGTGTGTGTGTGTGTGTGTGTGTGTGTGTGTGTGTGTGTGTGTGTGTGTGTGTGTGTGTGTGTGTGTGTGTGTGTGTGTGTGTGTGTGTGTGTGTGTGTGTGTGTGTGTGTGTGCATTGGTGGGAGGGGTGCAGTGCTTTAGCTTGTTGTGACAAATTCTCTGCGGATGGAGCCAGAAACGTCAGTGTGTGTCAGGACATCTCGTTGCACAACTAATCTGGAGAGGAAGTGATTCCATTTGAGGCAATATAAGCAAAACTGAGCACTAAAAGCACTTTTTAAACACGTGTTGGGAAAAAGAAGTTAGTTTGGGGTCTTGTGGAGGAACCAACCGACCCCCCAATGCTGACTATAGACTGCCCCATGTACTTGAGTCAAAGTATAGTATACTCCTGTCTCCTGGAATACAGTATTCTAAAGTACAACATTACAAAGTACATTTTCTTTGTAATATTGCATTGCTGCATGTATTGAAATGTAGACATTTACAACAATGAAAATTCAACAATGATTTTCGAGGAATCTTTAAAAAAAAAAAGAGTGAAAATAGGAGATCATAAGCTCACAATGCACTTTGTTACTGTCCGCCACTGGCATCAGGTATAGCGTGCGAAGCTGGATGGGGGTACATGTCAAGAGTGATCACTGCAGGCCTCTCTCTCCGAGTATAGTGCACTATAGTGCGCTGACTGCACTCTGCGTTTCTACCTGAATGATCTGGCCCTCGCATCCCGCTGCTCAACGTCTCTCTCGTGTCGGCGCAGGGTTCCGTGAGATTGATCGATAACCCATTCTGACCGGGCACCCGTTTTGGTGTTTAGCATCATGTTATGCTTTAGCTATTGAAAAATAGCAGATCTACAAGCTCATAGCGCGCCACCGAGTGGCGCGCTACGAGCTTGTAGGTCTGCTATTTTCGAAAAATCGAAGAGCGACTGACATTTTTAGAATCTGATCTCAGGTCAGAATGGGTTAATCAGACCAGTGTGTGTCCCAGTGGAAACCTCGTATGAATCTGATCTCAGGTCAGAATGGGATAAGACTGCCACCGGCTTTGTATCCATCGATAAATAACTATGCAAATAAAAATCAATGGGGCGGCGATGGGAAATCATTCCCCCCCCAATTAAAGCATGAGAGGCCTCGCCCGCAGGCACTCTCCGTAAAAGTGTCGTGGACCGCATTAGGATACGTTACACCTCTCCCAGACTTAACCCATTCTGACCTGAGATCAGATTCGTACGAGGTTTCCACTGGACACACACACACTGGTCTGATGAACCCATTCTGACCTGAGATCAGATTCTGAAAATGTCAGTCGCTCTTCGACTTTTCAAAAAATAGCAGACCTACAAGCTCGTAGCGCGCCACTCGGTGGCGCGCTATGAGATTGTAGATCTGCTATTTTTCCGATAGCTAAAGCATGACATGATGCTATAACACCAAAATGGGATCCCGGTCAGAATGGGTTAAGGAGATTATCTTTAAAACCTGTCTTAATAAATGCTTTTCTGGTTGTTGTTTTTTGGTGGGGCACTGGAGCCGCGATCAGGTTTTTGCTCTTATACCAGACAAGAGTTTGAATGCAAAAAGGAGTTGGAGGCGTTTTAACCGTCCAAAATGCTGAGAACTGAACTACCGTAAATGCGGAAGTCCCAAAAAGTCAACATGTGCTTTTAGGGCAGGTTTAAGTGGAACAATAATCTCATGGAATGAATTTGATTTTAAACCATGCAAATGCACAGGTGTTTACATACTTATATACAGTATGAACATAACACAATGTATAACATTTTACAGTATATGCTCTTTGACGTTTGGGTCGGTCTTTGAGGTCATTAGGTTTCTGTAGTTTTCTGTTCGTCCTGCCGCGTCTCTCCCTGTGATCATCTCCATTTCGTTGTCATTACTTTCTCTGCGGAAGAGAATTCGTTTTTTTACGTATACCTGCCCATTTGAGCTTTATTATTCCTCCTCTCATCCGCACACTTTTTGTTTTTAAGTGTGGGCCATGTCTGAAATAAAAGAAGCGAGATAATTCAAAATGGCGCGTGGGTGGCGCTGAGGTAAAGAAAAACCTTCCCCGCGGCGTATAGGGGTTTGAATCCACGGCTGCACATCACGCTAGCCAAGCGTCTACTCTATATACGAAGTTCGTATAGAGAGTATAGACGCTCGGCAAGCGTGATGCGCTTGACAATTGGCCCGTGTTTCGGAGGAGGGGAAGACGGGCGGGGAGAGGGTGACCTCTGTCAATGCAGCACTCCCTACGCGTGTTGAGTGGGAGGAGTATAGGACGACGGCTATACGTGGTCCTCCCGGTGGGGACTCCTCCTCTTCACTGGCAGGTGAGCCACTATACAGTATCCACACTTTTCCTGGGCTGTGTGTGCTCCAGTTCCTGTCGATTTGATCCAATGAAAGCCAATGAAACTGGTCAGATGACCAATGATATCCAATGAAATCAACAGGAACTGGAGCACACACAGCCCAGGAAAAGTGTGGATACAGCAGCAGTGACAAGCAGTGGGAGGAAATAATTGGTATATATAGCGGCTAAATTGGAGAAATAGCAGTAAAGAAAAATCATATATGTATATATATTATATAAAAAAAAGATTATTCACAGCCAGGATGACACACAATGTGCAATAATGGTGTTGTTGGCAGCTGGCCGTGGGTGGGATACTGGACTATCTGTTTTTTTTTAATGGACAAAGGCTCAGGTGGCATTTCTCTGTACAAAGCATCCCCACAAAGCATCTCCAAACGCCACAAACAAAGCATGTCTTTTCGTGCTTTAAAAAAAAAAAAAAATAGAGAAAACTGTCTCATCTGCCATGACGCTAGATATACACCATTATCCGCGTAATCCAAATGCACTTAACCCATTCTGACCTGAGATCAGATTCATACGAGGTTTCCACTGGACACACACTGGTCTGATGAACCCATTCTGACCTGAGATCAGATTCTAAAAATGTCAGTCGTTCTTCGAATTTTTCAAAAATAGCAGACCTACAAGCTCATATCGCGCCACTCGGTGGCGCGCTATGAGCTTGTAGATCTGCTATTTTTCAATAGGTAAAGCATAACATGATGCTAACACCAAAATGGGTGCCCGGTCAGAATGGGTTAATTCCACGTGATGGACTGTCCCGGTGCGACGTACGGCTCCGCTGTTTGAGCAGGATGACACCCGGCCGTGTGCTTTGAAGCAGTTCCCATGCAGCCTCTTAGCCCTCTGAATCTCCTCCTCCTTAGGAAAGAAGTGGCACTACACCAGAGGGAGCCCTACTGATTTTAAACCCTGCCTTTTTCATAACAATATGGGAAAAACATCATTCCTGTACTCGGCAGCAGTTCAGTGGAATGGCTTGCCTTCCAGCCTCAAGGTGACCAGTTCCTTTGATATTTTTAAATCCACATTAAAAAGATGGTTGGCCGAAAACATGTAAATATAGTGTAGAATAGATAAATGGCATAAATGAAAAAAGAAAAAAAAGTAAGGGGAAAATAAGAAAAGAAATCCAGTTTTATTGGTTAGTTTATATGCATTTTGTCCTGTTTCTTGTTTTTTGTTTTGTTTGTTTTTTGCCTCCTGTTTTTGTCTGTATTGTACCGTTTGTATGTTGCTCCCCTTCCCCTTTCCCCAAGAGGACCACAATGGAAACAAGCCTAACAGCTTTCTTGTGAATTTTATCCTTTTGAAATATTTTTCAATAAAGTAATCAATCAATCAATCAAAAAAGCCAACACACACACACACACACACACACACACACACACACACACACACACTGCACTAAGGGCTTTCACTTCTAGTATTTTTAATTCTTGAAAGGCGCTATATAACTTCAAGTTATTATTATTATTAGTTGGCTATAGTTGCCTAGTTTACTAGTCGTTTAACTATTATGTAAAGTTTTCTTTTAAAAATATTTGTACATTTAAAAACTGTGTACATTGGTGACTATACCTATAATCTATAGCTGACACACACACACACACACACACACACACACACACACACACACACACACACACACACACTACACAAATTCCATGCACAGTGTGTTTCAAACTTTCGCCTCGATTACAAATATTGAAGGAGAATTCATTTTAACTGAAAATAGCTGATCTACAACTAAGCTCACAGCACATCGCGATGTGAGCTGACTTTGTATACATGGTGGACAAGGAAGTATAATTCACACACACACACACACACACACACACACACACACACACACACACACAAATGGACTGATCAGCGGCACTTTGATCCCACCTGTTGCCCTGGCAACTGCATGAAAAATGTCCACCAGGGACCTTTGCATCGCACCTCCGTGTGAAATTATGGCTGAAAGGCTGCGGTGACAAACGGCCCCTACTCCAGCTGGGCTACACAATCACTCACACAAAATACCAATCTCCTCCGCGGGCCATACAATCTCCACTGACCTTCGGTCGTATAAGTGCAGATGGGAGGAGAGGATGTAAAGGCTGAGGCACAATGCACACGGCAATGTTCAGCGGCCCTCAAAGGAGACAAATGAGCATCCTATAGTCCTGCGTGAAGTCACTTCAGTCACTCATAGCACAGAATATGTGACCCGGCATTGTCAAATGTTCTGAATTGGCCAAATTGTCACCCGGGATCCAGCTGGGGCTGGGCTTTTAGTAGACATCACTATCAGCAGCATGTTACCGTATACATGCAGGAGGGAGGAGGCAACAGAGTCCCCCAAGCGGTGGTTCGCAGCGCTGTAACAGTCCGCATCAAGTTGACTTATGCAATCAATTCATAGGCGCCATGACATGAACAATATAACAACATTCAATATCATCACAGGTAAATAAATAAAATACAATAAAACAACAACAACACAATAATTCAATATCATCACAGGAAAACAGCACAGGGAGGGGAAAAAAGTAAGGGGGTGATCTGCATTTTTGAGGGACGGGGGTCAGGGCATTCCACGCTTGGGTGGCAGGCAGTGCTGTAGCATTTACCCATATTTGTTTTGAAAGTGGGTGGTATCAGTTTGTTGTTCTCGCTCCCTCTAGTGCTGTGGCTGTGGGTGTCGCTCACTTTTTTGAGGTAGTTAGTCAGGGTACTGATTAACATGACCCCGTCAGATGTAGAGAGTACACAGGAGGGGGGGAACTAGTGATTTCCTGGTGTTTCCTGTTTCCTTGGTTTACCTGTCTTGTCTCACCAGCACTGTCATTAGCAAATCCTTTTCACCTGTGTCCTGTTAGTCCCTGTGTCTATTTAAACTCCCCAGTATGGTCAGACATTAACTTCACCATTTCTCGTCATCATGGTGACAGTGTAGAGTTGTTTAGAGTCTCCCAGTGTACTAGTGTTTGAAGTTTCCTTGTTATACGTTTTTGTTTCTGGTTCCTTCATGCTGGTTTTCTAATAATTGTCCTACATTTGCATCGTGCAGTTTAGTGGTTATAGTGCCCTGGTGTAACTGGCCCTTTAGATTGATAAATGGCCGCTAGCCTACTACTGTATCTCTGAAACTGACGGAGAAATGTAATATTTTTAGTTGAATTTTGATGAAATTGCATGATTATAGAGCACCGAAGTGGACTTCGGTGCTCTGTACACTGCATAGTATATACAGCACTATAACAAGACATGAGACTGAGCAATGAATTTTGCCCAATGTTCAATGTTCATCAAATGTTTTTTATTTGAATAGAATAGCATGTTCGGTGAATGTTCTTCTGTTTTTTTGTAAAATGTCTGGCCTGTTATGATGACATTCCCAGAATCGCGGCGCTAGGGTTCACGTGGTTAATACAACACACGGTACAATAGATGAAGTCCTGTACCGTATGTGTATAGAGGAAATAGGCTTGAATGTATTTACGGTGCACTGACCTGCGCCACTAGACTGTATAAAGTGGGGACAGGATTAAGGTCGAGGTGAGCATGATGGGAGCAAAGTGCGGCAGACTTGTGATTGCAACAGTGTGCACTCAGCAGGCGAATGGATGGTAGATAAAAGCCATACAGGTCCAGTCACCTTGCAGAGGCTCAACAGAGCAGATTTTATGGTGGGGACTTGACACGTTCAAAGCTTGGCGATGTTTGCCCTCCAAAAAAAAAAGAAAAGGAAAAAAAAAAGAAACTCAATTTCAGCCGATCCGTCTGAGGTGATGAAACCCCTCGCTGGACACATGTAACCTTGCTTTATTTTATTTCTTTCCTGTTTGTGTCTCTGTTCTTATACTCTTTCAATGACAGCTCTGGGCCCTATCTTGCGCGCACCTCATCCCCTTACTTTTATATTTTTGGAAAACATAAAAAAATAGAATATATATAGCCGGTCTGCAATCTCCCAATGTGTAGATGTATATAGATCGTCAATTTTCAAAATAAAAAAAGGAATAAGGCGTATAAGATGTAGGGCCCGATAGTATTGCACCCACACACACATGCACGCCACGCACGCATCCGCGCACGCAAATGCACACACACGCACACGCACGCACGCACACGCGCTGCGTTTGGTATAGTGTTATTTATTTTGTATTCATCTGTCGTGTCGTGTCGTGTCTTGTCTTTTCAGTTCTGACATGTAGTCTTACACAGCTTTTCAGTCTGCGGCTCACCGCTGAATTGAAACTTCTCCACTCTGGTTGTATAACTGGATTGATTTTTCTTTTTTTTACTTGACGTTGTTATATTCTCAGAACTTCAAAGACCTTAATGTTTAATATGAAATGGCAGGTAAGAAACATACTGGACAAATTGCGTTCCGTATTGATTCAAAACGGGAAGCAGCATATGTGTTATCTTATGCTATACGGTCCCTGTACTATAAGGGATGAGCTTCAACACCAATTATCCTGTAACAGCAAAGTTTTGTTCAGTTTGTAGATCAAATCTCACCCTACTGTAGCTTTTAACTTGTGGGGCTGAGTTACTCTTGTTCGTAAAACTCACCTCATCACCTGGGCCCTGGGGTGATCTGGCTTCTTTCTGCCCGCAGGCACTATAAGCTTATAGGATCCCTACCTGAGGATTTAACCCATTCTGACCTGAGATCAGATTCATACGAGGTTTCCCACTGGACACACACTGGTCTGATGAACCCATTCTGACCTGAGATCAGATTCTAAAAATGTCAGTCGCTCTTCAAATTTTCAAAAATAGCAGATCTACAAGCTCGTAGCGCGCCACTCGGTGGCGCCCTATGAGCTTGTAGATCTGCTATTTTTCAATAGCTAAAGCACAACATGATGCTAACACCAAAATGGGTTCCCGTACAAAATGGGTTAAAGTTAGCAAAGTCAGGTTGGAAAAGTAAAAGTCAACAAAAAGTACATTATTATATGACAAATTACATATAAGGCTTAAGTTGTCAATCTGTGTACAGTGGAAGGCGCTCCCACAACTTGGCTGCAGAGTATAACAACAACATTTTAAAAAGGGGGAACTGTCTCCATTCTTATTCACCATGAGAACACTCACTGGCTCTGGTATTATAGTATGCTGAGTATGGACCATTGGTATCTGGGAACAAGTATTGAGGTGCATTAATATTGTGAATGTGATACAATACATCTTATGTTACTACTCTGCACTGGCAGCAGTCCTACTCTTCCCCGTCTGAATTCATCTCTACCAACATGAAATCGTATGGGGGTTGCATTCCATCAAGCAGAGGATGCCTGACCAGCAGTTTGTTCCTAGATTTACCTGTCAAACAACTGTACCAAGCAGAGCAAGCATAATAAAAATGCGACCGTGGCCTATCCAATGATGACACAAGACGTTTCTTAAGTCCCAAAGGCCTTGTTCTGCGATACAGGAATTTGAGTTTGTTGTCAAACTTAGTTAATATTTTAGCAACAATGTATTCACAGCAGGGTGACTCCAATATCTTTCCTATTCCTTTCAAGACTGCGATGAGTTTGGATGAGTATGCTTAATCTGTAACTGTCCACATTAGTTTATGCGTGGATAACTGTATCCCATTTATGACTATTCACTCCTATCCCAACCAGAAGCCCTGGAATGACAGTATTTCTCTTGAGGTTAATGGAGCGTAAGACTGCTTTTACATCAGGGGAGAAGGAATGTTACGAAAAAGCCAGGTATATGTACGACCGACAGAGAGCAAATCAAAAGGCAATATAGAGACAAGCTGTAAAACAATTACAGTGTCTGTGACTCACACAGTGTGTGTGGACTGTGGAGGGGACTGTACAGGTGATTACACACTACAAATCTAAGCCATATGGCTAGCAACACCTCTGCCTAGTACAAAAGTATCAAACTTAATCGTAAAAATCTGCTTCAAATAAATGCGGCTATTAGAATGACTAATGGGAATATTTGTAATTAGGTGGATTGGATCACTAATCTGTGTGCGTGTGTGTGCGTGCGTGCATCTCCAAAATATGGAGACATCCAGTCTGACATGATAAATGAAGCCAGAGATACACATGAAGACAAACCGTTATTCATTATTAAACTACCGGTACTCTGTGGGACCACGCAAGTCAGGAACGGCATGCCCCATCAGGTTATGCTACACCCGTTGTATACCCATGCAGTGTTGTCAACTCTTGTGAGAGAAATATAAGCCAACCCGCCTCCGAAAACTTTTGCGAGAGAAATAAGCTATATCTCCCCTCCAAAAACAAGCCAAAAAAAGCCTAAATAGAAAAAGTGCCCCCTCGGGGCACAGGTCTCCGCCGGTCAAGTGAGTGTGGCCTCCTGGTGGCGCTATAATAATGTGAAAAGGGTGCCATTTGTTCTTACGCCTTTGATTATGAGGCTGATTCATGTGGCATTGCTTCCTCAGCCTAGTGGGGATATGTGTGCACAGTTTTACTGCACTGATTTGCAGCATTTTGTACGAAACGGGCCACTCCTGAAAACTTTGGAAGGCAATCTTAGCCAATCAGTGTAGAATCTGAGAAAATCCAACAGACTCGTCTTGATCACATACACTACATCACTACAGAGATTATGTGTACGGATTTGCGTGACATTTGGGTGAAATCTGTGCGACTAATACAAACAAATATTAATATAAAGAAAATGCAGGGAGAATGTTTTGCCATGTCCTCTAGGGAGTGTGCATACAAAGTTGTGCACAGATCGATGCAGTTATAGGTAAAAAACAGGAATTGGCCTGTTATAGTGAGGCTGATTTGGAAAAAGTTAAGTGGCATGTCGCCCTCGGCCTAGTGGAAAGGTGCGTGTATAATTTCATGGAAATTGCACACTGTGTTTGTGATTTGTGGCATTTTGTTCGAAACGGGCCAATGATGCGAGCTTTGGAAGCCAATCTTAGCCAATCAGGATGGAATATGGGAAATGGCGTAGATCCGTGTTGATCACATGACTATGGAGATGGTGTATACCGAATTGATTGATGTATGGATAACATGTGTACGAGTAATCTACAGAAATGTGTTTTGACAAAATTGGCCTCATGGTGGCGCTATAACAGGCTGTTGTGGAATATTTGGGCTGAGGATCACAACACCACTCGCATTAGCTCACACACAGCCTTTAGCTAGCAGTACAACTCACAAGTGATTTACGATCGTCGGGTGCGCGGTAGAGACTGACACAGGAGTGGATTTTCACTCCTGTCCCATCCCACTCCCACAGAGAAAATCCTTTCCTGTCCCATTCCTGGGCCAGAGTAAAAAAAAAAAAAAATCCCATCCTGTCCCACTCCTGTAGAATGACTCCTGTTCCCATCCCACTCCCACTCGAAATTACTCCCGCTCCTGTTTGTTTTTTTGTGCTATATGGCAACAGGAATAGTTAATGTTTGGTTAATATAATAATACCTTAATCCATTTTAAACAACATAAATCCTCAAAGGCCCAACACATAACAGGGTTCTTGCACCATTTTGAAAGTCAAATTTAAGTATGGAGGGCCGGGGCTGGCAGACTGCCAGCCCCTCCTAACGGTATATCCAGCTTTTTTTTTTAGTGTATGTGTGTCCACAAACTTTGTCCTACACAAACATTAAATTCCCATTGACAATGAATGGAGAATTTTACGTCATAGTGTCTGAGCAAATAGGCATAGTGTCTATTTTACGTCATGATGATGTACGATGATATAAGAGCGTCCCTCACTTTACAATGGCCAGGCAATGTCATCATGAGAAACACACACGCACACACATGTGACGCACGCACGCACACTCATGCACACGCCCGTGCACACACACGCTTGTATAACTGCGAAGATGCCATTCTTATTATAATGTTTGGCCGTTAGTTATAATCTGCAGTGCACACACACACACACACACAAACACACACACAAACACACACGCTCTTTCACTCACTCTCTCTCTCTCTCTCTCTCTCTCTCTCTCTCTCTCTCTCTCTCTCTCTCGATAAGTGTCAGCATTATTGACCATGGCCGGCTATTATTGCTGTTCAGCTCTCAAGTGATGGAGGACAGGCTACAGTGAACAAGGCTTCAAAGAGTGTAGAGGAAATGCTGAACGCTGCTCTGTTGAGTGGGAGTCGGAGGAAACAGGAGTAGGCTCCCTGCACTGTAAACTCCCGAGTGTTCATTTTAACCATGAAGAGACTGTCAAAATCTGTGAATTCTATAAGCTCTCGGAATTCAACTGACACTCAGAATATTGCAGTGGCTGAACGCTTATACCACTGCCAGAAACTTGCCCTTGTGTGCATCCCACTTTTCTGAGTGTCCATCATGTAACGTAACCTGTGTGTGTGTGTGCCTGTGCCTGCGTGTGTGCGTGTCATCAATGTGCTAATCATTTCCTCCCTGTGTGATAATAAGCATGTAGCCTTGGAAAGTCCAGACGTTTTATTTCTGTATTATTTTTGTACGCATTTTCAAGGCTGGCTACATTTGGTTCATTATTATCCATCTCATACAGTATAGGCTACCATGCATTTTTATTGGTTGGGTCATCATACAAAGTGGCCTATCTACACTATATGCATTCTGAACTTGTATATCGGCTATTTTATGTACTCTATATGTACGGATAAAGATGGAGTGCCATGATTTTTACTTTTTCTGTTTTGTGTCTGTTGAGTTAACTCTTGAGTTGACTCTAATATACCCTAATATTCAAACATGTCTTCCCTGAGTATTTTTGGTTTCTTCGTGAAAGCTGAAAACCTTTTAAGTGAGCCCAATCGAAATGACACCATTCTAGTGACATCACAACACTAACCCCTCCCACATTATCATACAACAACAGCTGTGGGCGAGGCTTAAGTTCAGGTGGGTGCTGCTACGGTGAAAACCAGGTATACTTAGTAAACTGGTGGGTGTGGCAGGCCACATAAAAACATAATTTTAACACTTTCTGTACACTAGTATGATCATATACAGTAGTACCTGATGATCACGTTTTAGGGGTGAAACAAAATCACGGCATTCCATCTTTAAGAGATTAAGCACATCTGTTTCAAGGCATCACAAATGACGGCATTGTGCCAAAGAGGAGCGCAAACACAAACTTTCTTTCGACTCTCTGAAGTTTGCGTTCCAGCGTGCATGAGATCAGGTTCATATACTGTCAACTCCATGTCGCACCGCATGCGCGCTCTGGAGTCCCTGCAAGGCCGAGCAGGCTCAATGTGGTCCTGTTTCCTGACACGTTCACACAGGGGCTTGAGGCGGGGAAGCACCCCTGACAAAGTTATCCGTTTACCTCCCTTCTTCCATCAGAGATCAGTCTCTCTCTCTCTCTCTCTATATCTCTCTCTACTGTATATCTTTCTCTTACACACACAGCATACATTCCGCTCTCCTTCCGCTCTTTTCTCATTCTCTCCACGTCTCCTTAAGTGTACACACAAACTCCCCTCAAGCCCTCTCGAACACCTCAGCAGAGTCTTGAGGAGTTCAGTGGAGTTCAGAGCCTCCGTCGGCAGCAGCTCTCTGCAAGTGCTGATCTTCGCAGGGACAGCTCTGACAGAACTTCCATCTTTATTGTATAACTGTTGGTCTGTATAGTTCCCAATTCCATTTCATGGATGTCTATCTCAAAGGCTTTATCCTGGAACTCACACACACACAGAGTGGCAAAGTCTCGAAGGAGCGAGTTGTGAAAAGCCCATTGAGACCACCGGCACTGATAGTTCCTCTTCTTAAAGGAATACCCCCCCCCAAAGCATCTATCATTCACTCCATACCGCGTGAAGCCCTGAATTCGGAGAGAGTTTTTGTTTTGTCTCGCGTTCCTTCACAGTGAATATAATGAATACAAAAAACAAAGACAAAGATGAATAACATGAAAGAACCCTTGTTCGTGCACGAGACTGCAAGTGATTTAAATAGAAAAGTTTGAGTTTGAGTATTCAGTGTTTTTGGAAGAATTGAGGATATGACAATAATATTATTAGAATTTGGTTCCCACTCCTTGGGGTGTTTCTTTGTCACCGTATATATATGCACATATACTGTTACGTGAAACGTATCCTCTGCAGGCTGACTCGACTAGCGGTATAAATGGTGCATTATGGTAAATGGTGCATTTATATAGCGCCTTTATCCAAGGCGCTTTACATAGATTGTGCATCACATTCACTCATTCGCGCACACATTCATACACCGATGCCGGGAGGAAACCATGCAAGGCACCAACCAACCTGCACACCGGGAGCAATTAGGGGTTCTGAACAGAACTAGTGTCTTTTGGAAAATAATATTGAAGAAACTGTCAATTGGCTTTACTGACTTTAAAAGTGTAATTTTGTTTACCCGAGCAGTGCTGGTTGGCAGGTATCAATACACTTTTAGACCGACATGTTTGTGCAGCATATATGGCGATTAGATTTATTTCTTGATCGCCTCTTGTCTTGACTGTTTACACATGACGTCATGCATGGGCCGCTATGCTCGATAACAGGCTCGATAATAAGCCCAAAGCTCATTGATTGATACCGGGTATACTCACTAAGCTTGTTATTGGGTTTTTTTTTTTTTTTTCGGTTATTGGGTTTCGAACTCCATCCCTGCTTTTGATCCCACTACGTTAATAGGAAAGGTATACATTGTTCATGAGAATGAAACACTCCATTTAATATATTGAACATAGCTGATGTACAAGCTTTTGAGAACTTGTATATCTGCTATTTTCACTATCATTTTTTTTATCGTTAGACTGTTATTATTATTATTTTTGCATTTCAATACTACAATGATAAAGGTAAACAAAGGTTTAATAACCAACAAAGATATCCAAAACAAACAAGAACTTGAAGTTCAAGTCTTGAACTGCATGTTGACACAGACTGGTAAAAATAAAGAAAAAAACACATTATGTAATGAAGTAGCCTATATCTCTTTCCTTGGCCAGTGGGGATTCTTCTTTGGTTGAGAGTGGCTTGGTGTTTGATTTTCCATGTGCGAGACATGGGTTCGCTTCCATGCATTCACTATAGCCTGGTAAACCATCCCGGTCGCGTGAATTCACATTATCATGCGTCTTCTGTCACAGTGATGGCATATATATCTATTGTAGGCCTACTACTGCAAAAATAATAAGAAAAAAAACTCTAAATCAAGCGTATAGGCCTCACCCCAGCCCCCCCCCCTTAAATGCAAGCAATGAGAAACACTTGACACAATCCTTCAGATGTGTTTGGAAAATGGGGAGGACGGCTCAGTTGGACACCTCGACAAGAGAAGAGATGGTATATAACCCATTCTGACCGGGCACCCATTTTGGTGTTAGCATCATGTTATGCTTTACCTATTGAAAAATAGCAGATCTACAAGCTCATATCGCGCCACCGAGTGGCGCGATACGAGCTTGTAGGTCTGCTATTTTTGAAAAATTCGAAGAACGACTGACATTTTTAGAATCTGATCTCAGGTCAGAATGGGTTCATCAGACCAGTGTGTGTCCAGTGGAAACCTCGTATGAATCTGATCTCAGGTCAGAATGGGATAACTGAAATGAGTTCTGACATCCAGTCAAACGGAGGCCCAGAAGGCCGTGGCCCCCCGCTGAGCTCAGGGAGTGGACAACTGAGCACGACACTCTTTCATCATCACACCCCCACAAGGACTATAGCTGCACTAAAACACACACACACGCGCGCGCACACACGGCCACGCGCACGCGCACACACACTCACAGGCACAATGAAGAGAGCACAGCCATGTGTGAGGCTGCAGTGCAAGCTATAACAAACTGTTTTTATGTATTTTATATCACAAATTCAAGAATGCGCCTCCCGCTCCCGCAGTGCCTTTCTTTAACAGGCCAGCAGCACCAGCAGAATCTCTTGGCTTTGTAACCGCCTGTGGGACACCGGTGCGGGGAAGGTCACACTTTATAATGTTACCTGTCAGCCTGCCAATATGGTTACACCCCAGAAAGGAAATTAATTAGCTTGAAATGGCAGCGTAGAGAGAGAGAGAGAGAGAGAGAGAGAGAGAGAGAGAGAGGCAGGCATGACATTAAGGGAGCTGAACAATAACTGGCGTTTAATCCCCATCCTGGCGAGAGAACAGACGCAAAGAAGAAGCGGAGAGGCGAGAGGGGATGGTGCATGGGTGTAAAAACAACGATTGCACTGTCGAACCGTTCCAACTTTGATGGAGGAGGGACGCTTTGATATGATATGCGGCATAATTAGTGATGTGCATGTGTTTCATAAAAACAACAACAACCGCAACAACACACCTTCCCTTGCTTTGATGTGCAATGGGAAACCTTCCCTGGAAATCACAGGCCAAGTGTAGCCTTGGCTATGAGGCAGCAGGGTACAGTATATGTGCACCGAGCCCTGGCATGCACAAACTATGGAGCTCTTCCAGTCAGAACAGGGGGTCCTTCATGTTACAAGCTCCGAAAGAGTTTAGAATCGTATAGGTCTGTAAGCAATTCATTGCTTCGACTAGTTCCACGATAACTTTGAAATCATGTCCTTCCTTTTACCTGCACGCTCTCTCTAAAATGGTAACATGGTGCAATGGTCCACATGCACGCACACACACACACACACACACACACACACACACACACACAGATACCGACAGCAGACTAAACCATGGTACAAACTTGATCATCGGCAGCAAGGGTTCAGTGTCTTGCTCAAGCAAGGTCGAACTTAAAATCTCTCATGTCTCTCTCTTTATCTCTGTCTGCCTGTCTCTGAAAAACCCTTACATCTGTAATAGTAAGAATATTTCTGTGAAAGATCTGTGTGCACTGTTGAGAGTTTAGAGAACAGCTACAGTACATTGCCAGTGTGGATCTGTGTTGCTAGGGAACTGGCAACTGCTTGGGTCCAAGTTTATTTCATGCGAGCTACTGATATTCGCAAACACTGCAACAGCAAAGTATCCATTTAGAATAAATAGATATGTTGTCAAACGTGAAAAGTCCCATGAGGGCAACAGGCAACAGTGTTTAGCAGTCGAATGCGCCACAAGAAACGGCTATTTTTATTTGATCAAGCCAGGACACAAGACGTCCAAACCATGGTGATTGACAAATGACTGAGGGTGTGTATGGTCATATAGCCTATCTAAAAACAGAACATGTTATTGATCGTGCTGACAAAAGCGCTGTCTGGGAAATGGTCATTGTAGTCCCTCGGGAGTGTTGGGAAGCTGAAGGTAGGTTGTTCTTTTATGACGAGTCAAGTGGGTGCGGAACAGTACGGTTGCACTGCAGTGTCATGGTGATTTCTCAAGGGTTAAGTGTTCAGAATGTCTGAGGTATTGTCACTGTGCGATGTCCCTGAGGCAGTGGTTCCCAAGCTTTTTCATGTCAAGGACCCCCAAAATGACACTCTATTAGCCCGCCGACCCCCCATTTGAAATGTATGCCAAGGACCCCCATAAGAGAAGATTTGTATGGCTCTAGCAGTTATTTTCAACCATTTATTTCAAAGGGCTCCCGCGGTTTGACCTGAATTACGTAGGCTAATAATGGTTGAAAATAACTGCTAGAGCCCATACAAATCTTCTCTTCTGGGGGATCCCATTGGATATTAATCATTTCAAATGGGAGGGACCGGCGGGCTAATAGAGCTAGTCATTTAGCTGGGGACTCCCTTGAACTTCCTCAAGAACCCCTGGGGGTCCCCGGACCCCACTTTGGGAACCACTGCCTTAAGGGAACTGTCTGAATAAACAGAGCTCTGACAGATAGTAGACTATACCCTAATTAAGCTTGGATGAACATTTTCATATTTTTCTTATTATAGCTTTTTTTTTAAAGGAAACAAATGAACAAACAAATGTGCAAACAAACTGCTCAAATACAAACACTTACTCACACACACACACACACACACACACACACACACACACACACACACACACACACACTAACCCACTTGTAATTTGGTGCATAGCATAGTAATCCGTTTCAAATGCCCGATTGCACAAAATAAGCTCTGGGTTACATCATCAAGGAATCATTTCAATGCAGCGAGCAGACTTTCAACTTCAGACTGCAGAAATCTTGCATAGAATCTGGCTGCTATATGGGGTCAAACGTCATTGGAGATGCCAACTGCGCATGAATAAACTATTATACTAGAAGCAAACATTTCCCAACTCCAGAGAGAGACTGGTTAATCACCGTCATGACTCATGATGCTCTTAACCCCTTTTAACCTGGCATCCATACTGTCCAGGATGTCATCATTTTAAAACAAATCCAAAAATCCAGATATCTGTTTTTGAGTGCCAGACAGATATTTTGTGAAGCCACTAAGGAAATGAAAGTTCATATAATGGCCTGTTGTGGCGCTGTCACTGGACCCAGAAAAACCTATAGCCCCATAGAAGTCCATGTATTTTGGCCCAACTCCCGCCTCGTTGTCTGGGCCAGCCAATGGCAGTGTTGCCAACTTAGCGGATTTGTCGTCATATTTAGCTTCTTTCCAGACCCCCCTAGCGACTGAATTAGTGAAAAGCTTCTGGCGAGAAATCTAGCTTTTTTCCCCTGGTGAATTGGGGACAAATCGTGTTGACAGGCGCCAGATATGCGCCAGAGATAAAATCATTTTTTTGTTTTTCTCAGCCTCAAATCCGTTAAATTGCCAAACTAAAAGTGGTCGGCGCGTCTGGTCTGGCTCACAGGTCACAGCAGGCTCAGTGGCTTCCTCGGCTCGGTTATGTGCACACTGCACAGACTGTCTACCAGTGCTTCCTCCTTTCTTGCTCTGCCTAGGCGAGTGCGCTCCGGTGCGGTATTTCCGAACGCGCCTCTCGAGCTCGACAGAGCAAGAAAGGAGGAAGCACAGGCAGCTCAGTTTAGTCTGCTAGTAAAAATAAAATACACACTCGGATGCTTAAAGTATTAACCTTCTAATTCCTGTATGGATCGGAACAAAATAGCGTTCTAAACATTAGTTGAATTGTGGTATGTTTTTTTTTATATTACAATGAGTTTAAACGATGTGTTATCAATTGAAGAGATGATACAAACTAAGTGCACATAAATGACAAATGTTTTTCTGGGCTGGCTACATATTTTCGTTGCTAGGGGCGCCTAAAAGTCGCTAGGGACGCAAAAAAGTCGCTAGGGGCGGCGCGCGCTACGCGCGCGCATATCCCACCCCTGGCGACTTTTAGCGACTTTTCGAGGAGCCACTAGCTACTTCCGTCACTGGAGAGTTGGCAACACTGGCCAATGGGCCAGCTGGCCTGAGCTGGGCCAAAACGGATCTAGAAAGATGTCGACTTCCATTGCAAGGACTGACAGGCTTCATTTTACCTTCATGTTAGACCCGCGGAACGCTTTGTCCATATTTTTTTACAGTCTATGCTGCCAACCTATGTCCCTAAGAGATAATGTTGCACTTTTTCACCGAACGAAAAGACTAAACGAGACAGCCCACGTGTATAAACAATACGATGCGCATGTGCTCGCTCTGTTTACAAACAGAGGCAGCAGCACATAGCCACGCACACACACTCAGGAGTTGAATGGACTAGTCTGTAGGCCTATGCTGTGCTCAGAACAGCTACACAAGTTACTAAACTACAGCAAAGCACAGGGAACTGGAGATGTTAACACCAGGAATTGTGAAGAAATGGGTGAGTGGCATATGTAACACATGAACGCGGCGCGTGCGTGCGTGCGGCCTAGTAGCAATACAAGTAACGTTAGCCTAGCACGTAGCAACACACATTGTGCGCGTGAATGCGGCGTGCGTGCGTACGTGTGTGCGCGACTGTCTGTCTGTGTGTGTGTGTGTGTGTGTGTGTGTGTGTGTGAGAGAGAGACTGGGTCAGTCTGTTCTAACCAGGAGTTTAGTAATGTTAGGCTGCACTGGGATCAGTTGGTTATTAAACTAGTGGACATTGATTCTATAGAAGTTGTACTGTACTGCACTGGGAGGTTGAATTGATTTTTGAGTGGTGCAACCACTCCAAGGAACAGCAATGTCCACGTACCTGTCTGTACTATATGTCTGTCCCTATGTTTAGAGTACCAGTAGGGGCAAAAGTGTCCCATCTCCCTGCAGGGCTATAGGATCTAAATGCAACCACACTAACTCACCATTAGTGTTGTTGTGCACTCCAATGAAGCAGTGCTGAATTAAATTCATGTTACTTCATTGTCTATTTCTCACCTCAAATACATCCTCTACATTTGTTTGACAGGATATAACTTTTAGGGATTGACTTTAGGGGTGATTTAAGGAGTAGGACTATTTCTGGACTATTTTGTTTACATTATGACCACGGATATGATGATAAGGTCTAAAAGAGTATTCTCGGCATGTCAAGGCAAAATAGTCAAACATTCGGTGAGGAACGAGATCTACAAGCTCACAATGCACAACACACTGTATGCTTGTACAACAGTACTGAAGATGGTCTATTTTCGCCGAATAGATATTTAATGCAATGGGGGGAAAGGAAGGGACACAGTTCGATCCCTGGTCAGACCCCGATCACCAACCTATAGTGATGGAAGCCTGACTTCTGTGGTTTGTTTTCCAGTTCAATATGAGCGAGAGAGAGGAAATAACTATAGTCCTACTGTACATGATCCTCCGCCCATCCTCTAACCATCACTATCTTCCAACCCCCCCACTTCTGGCTCAGAATCAGGGGAAATATAGCATTTTTGTATGTTTTGGCTCCTTGTTTTTGTATGTTTGTTACTTTAGCTCTGGAGAGGGCCTCTGTTCTCCTCTGTTAAAATATTCCCTCTGAAGCACTTAGCCTAATTACAGATCATTTATTCCCTGAACTAATCAGCCCAAGTGTTTTTCTTGTGTCTTCTTAAATAATAGGCCTAATATGCGAGGGTCTTCCAGTCTAAGTGCTAAACAACTCACAGCGCTTCGCCGATTACGCAATTTGACTAGCATGTTTCAAAGTGTTTGTGTGCACAAAACATGCACACGTGGTGTAGGCTACAATTATGTTTGCATGCATGTTTGTGTGTTTCTATAGGCCACAGTATACGCCTTTCTTGGAATGCTGTTACACAAGCCGTTGCCTAATGTCATTAGGGACCGAAATATAATTACTTTGCAAAAGCAGGCGGTTTGTGCGTTCCCCTCTGATTATGCGCTCGTCTTCATAAAACGTCGCCTTGCATGAACACACAAGGCGAGGGCGGCTAAGACCTCACAGGGTCTGGAGGGAAAGAAAAACATACTTTTAGTACTGCTGTAGATAGAAAGGCAATCCAAAATAAACAACCTTTAGCAGCTGCTATTTAGATTGGCAATTTAGAATGCTTCAACTGTCTGCATACTGTATGTGTGCCATGCAGCACTGCATGGTCACAAGTTCTTCACTTTTTCAGTTTTGCAGGTTTTATCAGCAGTGTACAAAGGGTTCACAACTTGTTTCTGTTAAAATGTTACATCTTGTAACAAATACAAGGATAGCTAAAAGGTTTAATTAGCAAAGGGGTGCTTCATGGAGCACTTACAGTATGTCTGACAGGCTGCCTAGCCAGGGTTGTGTAAGTCATGGTGACAGCCGTAAGGACCTGAGTAAGTGCAACTTTTTGCATTTGTGGAACTCCCTATGGGCTATAGTCTCACGTAGCCGCATACAACATAATATTCCACAATGTCTGAATGCTAGAGAGTGGTACTAAACCTCCAATTCTTTCGTGTAATGTCAGAGGTCCGACTCTGTGTCGTGGAGCCACACCCCGCATCTCTGGTCCCAGCTGGTCGAAGAGGCTGGCTTTGGTAGGGTGGTCTGTACAGTATATGGTGCAGGTGGTGATAAATATGTGGTCTGCTCAGGGTCACCGCACTCGCATGCCGTACTGAAGTTGCGCCATGCGATTGGCGCTGGAGTTGTTGTGGTGTTATGCAGTGCCAGTCATGCTTTTGTGCTTTTCCTGGCCAGGACGAGGGTGCAGTAATCTCTGAAGCTGAGAAAGCTAGCTGTCTCATTGTATTTTCCATTTCCGTTCACAAAAATAAGTTTTAAAATATCTTTGGTTTACACATATATTAAGACAAATTTAGACATGTTGTTTGTGGGGAAAACAACAACATGTTTCTGCAAATCAATTGCCTGTGGAACTCCTTCTGGATCCAAGCGAAAACATTTGATATTGAATATGTGATTCAAATTTAAAATAGATCAACTCCTCGCAGCGCATTTTGTAGTGGACATGTATCAATCACGTCACTCACTGTGATTTGTTTTTATCTCGCTGGTAAAGACATCACTTGCCTAGACATTGAAATAAACCATTTGCTCACCTGTCAAAATCACCTGTCAAATCACTTTCATGACGTGTCTGTCAGATTGGAGATCAGTAACTCCTATTTCCATCAATCACTGCTGAAATGGGAAGTAACACACTACTGTATGTGAGAACACGTCTGGCAGCTAAACAACAGTGAATGAATTTCACATTAATGTTGGGTCACTGAATTCATTTATGAAATGGCAATGTGTAATGGTGTAATTTCTCAGAGTGTGTGTGTGTGTGTGTGTGTGTGTGTGTGTGCGCTACGAGCTTGTAGGTCTGCTATTATTTTTAATCGTGAAAATATTTATTTCAGGAAACTGGAGGATTTAGAAGATCTTTTTCAAATTTTGAGGTCGCGCCTAAATGGGTTAAAATGGTTAAGTCGTCCATTTATCTCCATCCATTTATTTACCTAAAAGAACAAAGATCATTGATCTATTTAATGCGGTTAAGGCCCCTTTTTATTCTTGCGGGTGACTCGGTTCTACTGTACCATATTGATATGGTCTGACGTGTTTAATTCTAGGCTTCCATTTCATCAAGATGTTAAGATGTAGCCCAGAGAACGAGAGTTGATATTCAAACCTTCACCTTTTGGTCTATGATTCATCATGCAAGAGGACTGTGGCAAATGGAAGTTATTCAACCACATACTCAAAGACATCCAGATCTCTTCAGTATTTTCAGATTCTGTAATATTTCTTTGGAGTAGCGATCAATGCTCGAGTATCAATTATTTGTTCGACTCCTGGGCTTCAATCAGGGTCACTTAAATATGATGGATTGATAAACATAGGGCTACTGCTTGTTTCAATCTATATGATTGTATTGTAAAGCCTTTCAGCAAACAGGAAAAATGTACAATTCTGCCTTCGAGTGAATGCACTGCGTCCACTGACCATGACAATTCAATATGTGCATCCTCCTCCCACATTTGAGTGGCAAAGAAACTTTCCGACAAAGGAGAGATTGCATCAAAGGGATATAACTCATGATATTATTAAGCACATTCCACAGATGGGCTTGAAAGGACTTTTCACATGGGAAACAAATGACGCATCTAGTAATTCATTTTCAATGAGAGGCAGGCGAGCTGGCAGATAGGGAAATGCATGCAATCTCACATGCATATCGACAAGCTGGCGAGTCTCCTTTGTGTCTCCATAGGGAACCACTGCTGGTCATCAAATTATTGGCTTAGGAATGCGACAAAAACAAAAGAATAACCATGAATATCCATGAATTCAAATTGTGAGTAATCGTCTCTCTCTCTCTCTCTCTCTCTCTCTCTCTCACACGCACGCGCGCGCGCACACACACACACACACACGAACACACACACACACACACACACACACACACACACACACACACACACACACACACGCCTGATGCCAGAGTTTTTACTTTTCTCCATGCAATGCGTTAGAAAAGACTCTATTCACATGAGGAGTGCAGCCCTTATACATCCAAGTAAGCAGGCGGTGTTGCTTTTGTGTGAAAAGCCCTGAATCACATGAACCTATATGTGATATAAACATTCGGCAGAAAGGGGACCTATGGGGGACAACAAATAATGCTACAGTAGAATGAAGTTTGTTATGACCCTGGGACCTATCTGTATTTTGTAGGGGTGTGCCAATATATCGATATTGCGATATATCGCAATACTTCCTCTATTGATAATAATCGATACACTCTCTTACAGATATCGTGATATATCGACTATCATTGAATTCATTCAAATGGGCCAAACTTTACATACGATAATCAAGTTGGTGAACCTAAAATCGGTCAAGGTTAATTGCATGATATGCTCAGCACTTGTGTCCATCTTATCTTATTTTATTTGTTTCTTGTCAATTACATTTTCACTACATATTGTAGTGGTGGACTGATTAGTTAGTACCAGCAGTACCCAATGTTGTCGACAGACAAGTTGTGGACAAGTTGCAGTCAGTGTTTTACTGTTTGGAGGAGGCAAGATTCATGTACTTATTGGCCAGTTTGTGACACAAACAATCTTGTAAGAGTTTGGAATAAATACATCATTCCAGATTTTTGACTTTTGTGGTTATTTTTTTTTTCCATTTTCAGTTACAGATATCGTGATATATCGTTGATGAAATCTCTGAAATATATTGAATATCGTGATATTCTAGTTATCGAGGGCTCCTGGGACCAGGCTGTGGACTATGAAGCTGGTAGTCTTCAGACGTTTTCCTCATAGCCAGCCACCAGAGATATTAGATATTATGTCAACATGGGTTATAGCCTTCGATGTTAGGGGTTTTGAATGGCCTAACTTTTGTCACTCTTTTCTTCATGTTTTCTTAGGTTAACTGTTGCACCCCTACAGCAGTCTTAAGAAGGAAGGATTGGCTGGCTGGCGTGCGGAAGTAGTGAGTATGACCTTTTTCCATCTTCAGCTCGGAGAGTAGCGCACCGCACCTCACTCCCACGGTGTTACCGATGTTATCTCTCAGCCTATCGGTCATGTAATGACCCTGGCGATCGTTGCAGACATGCAGACATGTCAGAGCGGTGCGGATGGGCAGGGGGGTGTGTGTGTGTTGGGGGGGGGGGGGAGTGTCTAGCAGCGGCTGCCAAAGAGACCAGAGTAGGAGGAGAGAGAGAGAGATATGAATGAGTCCATTAAAAGATTAATGTACGGAAGTGGACGTTGTTCTCCAGGGCCCGTGCCCCCCAACACCCCTTCCCCCTGCAGTAGGAGCTGATGGGCAAATTTGATTTATTGCATCTCCCCACTGTGGGGGGTTGGGGGGGGGGGGGGGGTGTAAGGAGAGAAAGTGGCCCTTTGTCTAGAAATCCTTTGCCCGCAACAACACATTACGTCGTTAGCCAAAAACACGAACGTAAGTGCCCGGTTAATGAGTCATGGACATGTGAATTTAGTTTGCCAATCAATCTTTTCTCCAGGGACTGGTTGTGGATATAATTTTAGTCAAACCATGGTTTAAATGCATTAAATCACAAAAATAACTTCAATCAAAAAACAACCTTGCAATGACATTTGAAAAGAGTCTGCATGTGGAGTTTCATGCCATGCTGAAACCAACGGCTTTGTTTGGAAAGTGGTTGGCAGCAATGTAAAGCACATACCGTCCGTGAGCCATATCCAATGGATACATTTGCCAGGCCACCAGTAGTACCGCACATGTTGCTTTAAACTTTCCAATCGCATTTATATTCCACAATTAGCTTGCCCTTGTTTTTGGCAACATTTTTTCAGTTTTTCTGAAATCAAAGTAGAGTGTGGCGCGGGCGGGCTGTCACCCAAATCCATTACTTATGCATGTGGCGTAATAAGCTTGATGTTTTGCGAGGGAAGGGAGAAAGTTTTCCATTATATGCTTTTAGTAAAGATTTCCTGTCATAGTCGTGGCAGACGTGTTTCCCTGCGAGGACTTAGAGGACTTGAACTTTTATAATGGGCACAAACACTGACTTATCTCTGGCACAGCAAGGATATACTGAGTCAACTCACTGCAGAGAGAGAGAGAGAGAGAGAAGAGAGAGTTAGAACCATTTGCTCCGTTTGATGTTGCTGAAATTAAAAATAGTTTTCTGTTAAGCTAGTCTGGTCTATATTACAGCTGTGCACAGCTGTGCACAGCAGAATTATGTGCCTACAGTATATTCTATGGTCGTTCCCAGAACTCACTCGTTTTGCAAGCACTTATAGTCCTGCAATGTGTACACCTTATGAGCAGTTTGGTCTTCTTGTTCTTAACTCCCTATTGTTAGTTAGTTAATTAATTCATTAATGCATTTAATTCATTACTTTGTAGTAATTTTACATCACCTTTAATACAAATGTACTTTACTAGAAGTAGATAAAGCACTACTGGTTATTATTAATCTACAGGTCACAACCATAATTCTTATAAAGGATAGAGTGAGGACCGGGTCGGAGCGACCTGCTATTCATCTCAATGGAAGTTACTCAGTGGCGTTTTGAAGCACCCGGAAGACTGCCGGAAGTACCATTATAACTCAATGGCTCAACAAGTTAACAAGTAACTATAAAGCTGTAAATCTAATGGAATAAAAAGCACAAATTGTATTCTCAGAGTTGAAATATAAAGTTTCAAGTAACGCAAACGCTCAAGTAAAGTAAAAGCACCATGCAATTGTACCGCAGCACTTGAGTAAATTGGCACCTAGTTAGTAGTTACTTTCCAACACTGGACGAGCTTTCAGAAAAAGAGCTTTCAGGCCTGCATCCTGGCTCCCAGAGCACAGCTGAGTCTAATCCACTTTAATTCTTCCCTCCTCATACTCGAGCCTCCCCGTTCATCCTCAGGTTAAATGTTAATTGCCCACGGCACGAATCCCGGCGCTTCTGTCGTTTTAACCCATTCTGACCTGAGATCAGATTCATACGAGGTTTCCACTGGACACACACTGGGTCTGATCAACCCATTCTGACCTGAGATCAGATTCTAAAAATGTCAGTCGTTCTTCGATTTTTCAAAAATAGCAGACCTACAAGCTCGTAGCGCGCCACTCGGTGGCGCGCTATGAGCTTGTAGATCTGCTATTTTTCAATAGCTAAAGCATACCATGATGCTAACACCGGAATGGGTTCCCGTTCAGAATGGGTTAATGACCACACTCCTTCACACATTGTGTATGTTTTGCGGCTGTTTGTGTTTTATTTTATTTTAATCATTATTTAGTTCTGCATCTTTCCCTGTGGGGCCCAAAATGACAGATTCACCCCGGTTAGAAGACAAAAGAGACAGCTACTTGTACAAAATTATAGATATATATAGCACACGAGTTATAACCTGTTCTTGCCCTCTATAAAAGGGAGGGGTGGTAGCTTGAACTCGCTGGCCAGATCTATCTTGCAGGTCATTTAGGATTTGGGAAATAAATGTACTAACTAGAGTAGCTAGTTAGACTGCTCTTTTCCCACCAGGAAACTAGCATTATATTTACCCCAGCTTAACAGCTTCCCTGAATAACCCGCTACACGCATTTTATTCCATTGTCTTTCCCTGCGTAATACGCTATTTATTTTATATGTTTAATTAGCCATTTTGTAATGGCAACGTGACGAGGCCGACGTGTTAGGATGACGTAACCGGAAATCTGGTTTGCAAGGGCTTCTGGGAAAATGAGTCCAATGCAAGTGAACAGGGTTTTATACTTGGATCCATCTGCCATTACTGTTTGTTGTTTGGTGGATTATTCTTCGGCTAGGCAACAAACCATGGGACTATTTTCAGGGGGATTTTCATGGATCAAAGGCGCAAATACTTTGGCGTATGCTCCAAAGTAATTACCGTAAACAATATCGGCACTGACCATGGCATGTTATATTAGGCTATAACGCAACGCATGTGTTAATTGAATTTAATTCTAGACCTATCTGACAACTTTCTTATCTCCACGATTGTTTGCCTAGATATGTCCCTAACCGCCCACTCAGGTCCTGTGGCTACTAAGAAATAATACGGTGAGGCAGCCTTCTGCTTCTACGGCCTGGAATAAACTATACCACTACAGCTCAGACATGCACCCTCTATAGACATCTTTAAGACACAGCTTAAGACTCTTCGCTCTTGCTTTTAGTTGACTTTTAAGATCTCTGTTCTTATTTTTGTACCACTGTCCTTGCCTGATTTGCCACTGTTTTATGCTCTTAGCTATTGTCCTATTGTTTTGCCTGCCTGTTTTAATGTTGTTTTCATTATTTTTGTTCTGCTCTGTAAAGCACGTTGAGCTGCATTTATGTATGAAAGCCAAAGGTGCTATATAAATAAAGTTTATTATTATTACCTTAGCCCGCAGCACTTGCCGTAGCATTGCCCTAGCCTCAACAACCTTGCAGGCGCCTTGCAAAGGCTAAAATAACGTAATTTTGATAGCATTCCCCTGCCCCATCCCGCAGTCTTTTCTAATAAAGACTGCAATGATTTTCTTTTAGTTTTTGTAGACAAGCCGGTGCACACAGTTAGAGGGAGCTAGCATTGTCACATCACACCCATCTTGTTCTCCTTGCACTGGCTCCCAGTAAATTATATAATTAATTTAAACATTCTCGCCATGTTGGTTATTCCTCCCACAAAACTAAAAACTAAAGGTGATCAGCCTTTACTAGTTTCGCCCCCAGGCTATGGAAGGACCTCCCCTACCACCTGAAATCAGTGGCCTACATGTGGACCCACCTTTTCAGACAGGCCTTTGTAACTTAGTCCTGTATTGATTTCTTGATTTTCCCCCATTGCTGATTGTTCTGTTTTCTGTGTCCTCCATGTTTTGCTTTTATTGTTGTTAAGCACTTTGTGACTCTATGTAATTGATGTGTTACTATTACCATATGTTGTTCTTGCTTACTGTAGTGAAGTGGGGCCTAACAGACAGCGCAGCGTGCGATTGCGGGGAGCCTGAGCAGACTGCCAACCACATCATCAGCGCCTGTCCCCTGCATAGACCACCTTCAGAGGAGGGCCTCCTCCGAGTGGGACCTGAGACGAGGGCATGGCTACACGACACAACGCTGGACATATGACGATACACGAAAGAAGAAGAAGTTAGTGAGTCAGTCTGGATTAAAGAACATAGCTGCTAAATGCCTAAATTGTAAAAACACACAATCTCTCGCCCCACCTATTTTAGCCCAACTAGTGCAGATGATTAGACTAGTTGTAATGAATACTTATTTCACTGGCGGTGCTATGGGCAAGCTCAACCTTCAAGCCCAAGTAAAATATAGACTTTACCCTCAATACCCTTTCAAGCTAAGTAGGGAAATTGTGTCTATTTGGTTAAATGTTTTCTATACTGCCACCAAGACTCCACCAGAATCCGTGTGTCCTTGGCTCCATGGCAGGCTTACTGTTTGTGACAGCTTAGCCCTCGAGGCGCGGCTGTTACAAGCAACGGCAAGGTATATATGTGCACTGCTCTCGAGTGCGCAGCAAGCACTTTCAGCTCTGTTTGATTCACAGCTCGTTTTATGCTTTACTCCACCACCCAGCCCCGAGGCAAAATCCTCGGGGGGGGGGGGGGGGGGGGGGGGGCACACCACTTCTCTGTTTATGGCTTTAACTTGAGAGTTACGGTCACATTTGGAGAAGAGCTGAAAGCTTAAGCGGAATCAAAGTGGAGGAAAAATAGAGATGCACTGTCCGAGGTCATGCTGAATGTAAGAGGCGAGTGTAAATGAGAAAAAAAGGAATACACGGAAGGGAGCTATATAGCAGGAGATGAAGGAAACGAAACACAAAGGGGTCAAAAGAAATCAACAGCATTGGAGGACGGTCCAGAGCACTAAAAGTTTTATACCTTCCAGGGTGCTATCTGAGAGCTCAGGCCTCCTGGTTTCCTCAGAGCATAATGATTGGTTGGAAGCCCATTTTATATGCAGCATGGGTAATTAAATCGAGGACACAGTTCTGGAATCGATATGAGCCCATCCACATAAAGCATTACCACGGAGGCCATTGTGTGTGTGTGTGTGTGGTGGTGTGTGTGTGTAGGTGTGTGGTGGTGGTGTGTGTGTGTGTGTGTGTGGTGGGGGGGGGGAGGGCAAGCGCGTGTGTGTGCGTACACTATATACAGTACATGTACTGCATAGGTGTGTATTTGGGTACATGCTGTATTTGTCAATGGATATGCTTTTATTCATGCATATACATGAGAATGGGACAAACAGAGACGTGGTAAGTGAGGACAGACAGACAGAGAGAGAGAGAGAGAGAGAGAGAGTGCATGGGCAGCGCAAATTGAAAGTTAAAATTTTTATTATGACAGATGAGATGGGTTATTGGAAGCCTGGCAAGGCTGTTTGACTGTGAACACTATTACGAGACAAGGCATGCCTTAAATCTGGGTCACCTATCGACTTAACCTCGGCACTGGGCATCAGTGGGGCCCTCATAGCCATATAATTATGCACTGGAATAAATAGGGCATTTGGCTGGTGGCACTGCACCACACACACACGCACACACACACACCGGCTGCTTGATAATGGACGCCATGGAATCCTCTCGCGTAATCCGTCTTCTCAACCTCCATTACCTTCCTCGTTTTTCTTTTCTTTTGGTTTGTGCGAGGAGGCAGCTTCTCTGTTCTCTCGCTCTCTGCCTGCCACCCTTGGGATTTGGGTCATGTGGAGCCGGGAGTGGTTTGCACGGAGACGTTTTGCAATTATGCGGAAGATAATAGTTTCAAAATTTGTTCCCCCCACACAGTATACTCGCGATGCATTCTTTGGTTGGTTTCTTGCATTCATTCTGCACATTTCTCGGCGTGCAGCATCTGCAACTGATACATGCAGTCACAAGACACTTTTAATGCAACCAGTTAAACCAAAATAATCAATAATTGCTATAATTAATGAATACGGTAATCCATTTATATTTCGATCATAAGCGAAAAGTAAAATCAATAAGACTGATCTAATATTTTCACAATTTTGCATGGAACCGCTGTGTGACACGGTATAAAAATAATATGTAAATGGCTCATGAAAAAAAACGACACTTCTCCATTATTCGTTTAATTAAAGAACATAATCGAGCCCCGCAGCTCTAGTTTTGCGACATAACTCGATTGCACCTTGGCATTGTACGTACATCACCGGTCTGCTATA
The DNA here is from genome assembly GCF_963924005.1 of Protomyctophum bolini. Taxonomy (NCBI): domain Eukaryota; kingdom Metazoa; phylum Chordata; class Actinopteri; order Myctophiformes; family Myctophidae; genus Protomyctophum; species Protomyctophum bolini. The sequence continues at coordinate 2,918,980 of NC_137884.1, read as the reverse complement.
GAATTCAATTTCGTTCTCGTAAAGCAGAGTTCGGGTCCGTTACTCAAAAAAGTAATACACAGTAACACATTAGAGAGGGAGGGTATGAGGAGGCTTGTCATTTTCAGTAGGCTCCCAGCATGTCCAGTAGACCGATGAGATCGGTTAACGTGTCATCAACGCCAATCACAGCCAGTAGGCTCCAGACTACATAGAGTAGGTACGATCGGCTAGATAAGATCGGCGTAATAATAAGTAACCCACTGGGAATTATCGGTTGATTTTCGGTCGAAACGGCTCAATGTGCTCAGTGTTGTATTTTCGAACGCACCCCTAGATTAGCTGGCCACTGGAGTGACGTGTATTTAGTATTTACAGTCCGCTCCTGCTTGTTGTGTATGGGGTTCACGACATAAGCCGTAAGGCTGTGTTGTGTTGTTGCTGCTGCTGCCTGACAGACACCGCTTTGTAATGTGCGTTGCTTGCCGGTGCACCTTTTCAGCTCACAGTAAAGTGGCATATCTGTTCAACTCATCTCCTTAGTTGTGTGCATTGTTCTCCAACACAACACTGCTGAGGGCAGGACGAGGGCAACTGTAATGTGATTAATCCATTTGGAGGAGTAGTGTAGTTATATTACTCGTTACCGACCAAAGTAGTGTATAGTTACAAGTAGTACTGTAGTTACACCCAACTCTGCTCCTTTTTGCAAATAACTTATTGTAATGACACAAGAGACACTTCCCTGGGGGTTTTATGTGTGTAATATATGTGTTTTTAGATATTGGATTCATGACGCCATGCATCTTCATGACCAAAATATGTAATGAAAATGTGGTCTCACTTCCGTCCTGGACTACAAGTCACACCTCCCCGCAGCCTGCCCCCCTCTCCACAAGGAGGGGCAGTGCACCAAAGCATTATGGTCATTGTAGGAATTCAGCTATCCAGTCAAACCCTAGTCAAACACGCAGACTTGCATTGTTTTTTTCTGGCATGGTATTTTCCTGTTTCCTCCTGGCCCTATAGCTCTATTCTTTGGGTGGGAGTGTGCGTGCTGTGCCAGCTTCCCACATTGGTTCTTGTGCAAGGCGTGCGCGCCACTTCATCTCATTCCTCGCCATCCCTTGAAAGTCTGCTCATGAGGAGCGAGGTGGGGGGTCCGGACAAGGGGAAAGAAGAAGGTGATTCTGCTATTCAGGCACTGTTGTTAGGCTGAGATGAACGTGCCGGCACGATCCGAGATTTAATTCAAAGGGGAACCGGCACAAAGTGGATGGATCCACCGCAGCCCCAATTAGAGGGCAATGAAAACTGGCTCTCACAGGGAGAAGACGACGTGCCCCAGTCAGCTGCTCCTCTCTCACGCTTGGCCTGATTGGCCATTTAGAGCTCGTTACCAAATACTTTCACAGACCCCTAAACTGTCACCTAAAAGCAGAAGGGAAAGATCAGGGCCTGGGACAGACTTTTATAGGGAGATGAAAGGCAGCATGCAAAAAGTGAATTTAAGGGGAAAAAAGATGAGTGATGTTTCTTCCCTTAATTCTTTCCCATTATTGTAGTGAATTCTGTATGTGTCTTTTATTCAAAGCAACGGGAGTTCCGTCTCTCGCTTCCCCCTTCATTCCTTTTAGTCTCAGCTAATTAATTTGAAGAGGTCCTGATTAGCATAATGGAATTGTCAAAGGAAGGCATTGTCTTTAAGAAAAAAAACGATACAAATGTGGGACAGCTGTTGGAAGCTGTGTGTGTGTGTGTGTGTGTGTGTGTGTGTGTGTGTGTGACTGTGTGTGTGGCATTTTCAATAATAGTTCAAGAGGTCTGACACATACACACACACACTGCAGAGCTTTGTACTTATCCTCTTGCAAAGTTTAAGACATTATCTTACAGCTTGATTTCTGGAGTAGAAAAGTTGAAAACATGCCTTCTTTATGGTCACCATATACATGGTCAGCACATCGTCAGAGAATGACGATGACTTCAGGCTCAGGTTAATTTAAGGAGATTCAGAATAAAACTACATAATCTACTAACTGCCTGTGAGAATGAATGAAGGGAGCCTAAACACATCAACTACCAAATAAATAAATAAAATAATTTATTCTGATGAGGGCTAGGTGGCCAGAATGGACAAACCAAAAGTTTCAGTAATCCAGATTTATTCTCAAAAGGTGTGAGGGTGTTCTAAATTTAAATAAAATAAAATAAATAAAATAAACTTACTTTCAAGCAAACAGTCTAGTCTAAACAGGCATAAACAGGTTCACCCAATGCATTCACCAACATAGTGAAAATCAACAAAGAAAGCAATTCCCAAACCTTGCAGAAAAGAAATCATATTGTTTTTAGCAACACAACTATTTTCACCCATAATATTGCACAGAAGCATACACACCGACAGCCCTATAGCTGGCAAGTGGTATGTCCCAATTACATACCCTATTATAAGGAGCACTGTGGTCATGTGTTACTCTTTTCAGATCCTCAGACCAAGGAAGCTCTGAGAAGGAAGTGAAGTGGTCACGTGACTGACACTTTCATGGGCACTTTCATGGGAGACAAACAACCCTTCCTTCTCAGAGCTTCCTTGCCTCAGACCAGGAAGAGGATATGGCAAGTACCTGTATAGGCCTATGTGTGTTTGTTTGGTAGTGATAATGATGAGCTTTAAACTGTGGAGATTAATGAACGTGTCATGTTTCAACCAACAACTTTTATCTGTTGTTTGTCAAATAAAATTAATATGAAATGAATGTTTAAAAAAAAAAGAATTGAACTGGGTCAAGATGCAAATACCAACTCTGATTACCAACATAGCAAACAGTGTTTGGTGCTGCTGACATAAAGTAACGGAGATCTGGTTATGGTGAATGCAGTGCTAATGTGGGAAAGGTGAATATGCTGCAGTGTGAAATTAGTTGGTATATTGGGCCGGGCTACACTGTACAATTTATTTTACTCTGGAACTTTGTGTTTACATGTGTATTCTTTTTTTTCTTTCATTTTTTTAATTAGATGGATTGAGGAGAGACAGCAGTTCAGAGTAAAGGAAGGACATTCAACACTCTTCAGTGTATATCCGGTATGGAAGCAGGAGTGGGAGTCGGCAGGACAGACACGTCTACACCATTACGTCCCGGATCCTGGAGGTGGCGTCGACGGAGAAGACCTACCTCGCCGGCAATGGACCCTCCTCAACCGCCTACGCACAGGGGTCGGCTGCTTCAAAGCGTCCATGAAGAAGTGGGGCCTAACAGACAGCGCAGCGTGCGAGTGCGGGGAGCCTGAGCAGACTGCCAACCACATCATCAGCGCCTGTCCCCTGCATAGACCACCTTCAGAGGAGGGCCTCTTCCGAGTGGGACCTGAGACGAGGGCATGGCTACACGACACAACGCTGGACATATGACGATACACGAAAGAAGAAGATACCACGCAAGTCTGCAACGATGTAAGTGCTGAATGCATGCAGCGTGACCCACCCGGTTTATGCAATACCCTGTGTGCTCATATGTTTGTCCATGTCCCTTTTTATTCCCCTACAGTATGATTGATTGAATACTTGTATTAGTATTTATTCAATAATTAGTAAGCATGGTACATTCAGGCTAAAAGGATAACACAATAATGCCTATTGTGGTCCAATTCATCAACATGGCATACAAATAACCATACATGTCAAAAGGAGAAAAGGGAACAACAACGGCAGCTGTGAATGACGCCTCTTTTCAATGGGAATTTCATTTACTTCCCCTTGTGGTTTCCTCATGTTTTTTCTTCACACCAATTTAGATTTTTTTCCACACCAATTTTGAAAGAAACCAGTGATGCACGTCCTTTAATGAATGGTCTCGGGGAGTTCAACGATTTCAGAACTATATATATGGATAATCACGTGTCACGCTATTTATCTCGACTTGATTCTTTTATTGTTTGTTGTTTTAACATATTATAGTCCTAATATTGATTAGGGGAAGGGGAGAATGTAATCAAGCTTGTCATTCTTTTTTACTTACTTCCCAACCCTGAATGTATGTACAGTGCACCCCAAAAAAGTCTCCTATATGCATGGTTTAATTGTGCAGATGTCCACAATCAACCCAGCGTCGCCCCTGGAGAAAAAGCTCTATGAACAAGACACAAATCCATGGACCATGATATATATATATATAGACAAATTCACAGAGGCTTGACTGGGTGCGGTCATTACCGAGGTGTACTATTAAGCGCAGCAGCACTGATTAGCTACACCTGGCCTACGGAGCACCTGCTCCATGGATTACACCTCAGTGATGGCCGCGCCCAGGGGAACCCCTCTGTGAATTCGACTATACTGCAGCAGTGGTGCTTATAGCCATCATTGCCTCAACTATTCAGATATGTTTGTTCACGTTTCAGTGCGTGCCTTTGGAGACGCTGTGAATATAGACAATGGCCTGTATTGACAACTTGTTCTTGAAGTGGAGGTTGACATGTCCCAGATATCAATACACAGTGGCAACTAAAAAGCTCCCCTGCAAGAACAGTGAAGTCATGAAAATGGAAAGCCAGGAGTGCTCAATCTGAGGCCGGCAGCGGGCGGTCCCTCAGCGATTACCTGAGACCGCCATGGCTGCATGGTTTCCCGAAGGCGAGGGGGTTTGGCGGGGGGGGGGCTGATTTGGGTATAAGGGGGTGGGTGTTGTGAGGAGTGAGAGGGAACCACAGGAGGCTAAATGTTCCGCTTTGGCTCGTCCGTTTTGATTTGCTCCGAGCGTTCCCGCTGCCCCAGTTTGACATATTAGACTCGCCGTCTTTGTGTTGGCACCGTTAGAGGGGTGTTCCCTCTTTGCTGACAAGCAAGGCGTGTGTGTGTGTGTGTGTGTGTGTGGCGGGACGAAATGAAGTGCGGTGGAGTACATGTCGGTGATATGAATAAGCAATTGCTTCTGGTTTGAGTGCATTAGTTTTATCTGGACCAGGCAGGCTATATCAAGACAGCTTTTTACACAAGGTGCATGAAATGTTCGACTTCAGACCGCAGAGACTATATAGACTATAGATATTTTGGACAGAACTAATCGGTTAACGTTAACCACATGAACCCTCTCACAGCACTATTGTTATATTACAGTATGTACAGGTGGTGAGCTGACGGTATAGGGCTGTCCCGGGCACCGACCTCGTAGTTTGAAGATGCACGTATAAGCCCGCACTGCACGACATAATCGGTATAGCGAAATTAGCCATATCGGCCATAAAAATGCCCTATCGGATTGGTCTAAAAAATAATCCAGATAATTTTCACAGATATTGATGATGCAGTAATAACGTGACCATCAATGCCTCTGTCGCTTTTGTTGTGTGGATGTCTAATGTTTTGAAGGCAACATAATCCGTAATAATATCAGAATTTCATAATCGTGCACTCCTACGCACGCAGCCATTCACAGTCGCTAACCTCGTTGACAAAACCTGCCGATTGACGCCGAGTGTCGCACCTTGAAACAATAGGAATGACCATTGTCAACCATTGTCGCTGTTATGCAACTGTTGCATAACGGAGTTGCATAACAGTGGCTGATGGATTCACGATGACCTAATTCCATTACAGAGATGACGTTTGCATGAGGTAAATGCATAAATATGTCCATTATGCAAGTAAATAGAATACAATTTGATACAGTATATTGTGGGTATTATAGGTCCACATTTCAGAGGTTTTACTGTATTTCAATCGGTGATCGCTTTCGAGCACATGTGACATAGCCCCACTAATTTCAAAATCCACAGAACATATCCCTGGATATTTAGTAATGCTATTTTCAAAAGATTTTAATACATTTTACACATAATACCTTGTGAAACGTGACAGTCTGCATAATGAGTACTTATTACTTGATACATTTGTGAATGGATTAATGTAAAGCACATTGTAAAGTTATTTGGATTTTATAAATATAAAATATGCATTGACTGATAGATGAAGTATTAGTATAGGTTAAAGGGAAAGATCATTTTGGTAGAGGTTTGGGTTGCGTATAGTTACTTTGCCATGATGTAACTCCAAATGTGGACAATAATTGCTCCAGTGATTAGAAATTGATAATTCAAAATATGCTCCTCATTGACTTATATATTGTACGCTGAAACAGCTCTCAGAGTCACTCTTTCAGTATGTAAACAAACCTAAAGTTGATTCAGACAATATAGAACATCACCAAGTTCCTGTTCATTTTGCCATTTTAATTAGGAAGAAACCCGGACTGGATCCGTGGATCCGGAACTAGATAGGCCTATTCAAATTGTAAAATCAACAGGAGGTTAATATTTTTAATATATATATATATATAAAAAAAAACTGTACGAGTTTTGGTGATGTTCTATATTGTCTGAATCAGCTTTGTCTTTGTTTACGTACTAAAAGAGTGACTTTGAGAGCTGTTTCAGTGTCCAATGTAAGTCAATCTGGAGCATATTTTGAATTATCAATGTGTAATCACTGGAGCAATTGTTTTTTATTTCATTTGGAGATACATCATGGCCAAAATGGTCTTCCATTTTTTAACATTTTTAACTTTACTTAGTAGGCTATACTCCCGCTTTAAGAGTGAATATGCCTAAGCCTAACAAGTGTGCAGGGAGAGCAAAAAAAAGAAACATTTACTTTCCTCTGTTGTTAGCACAAGCTGCATGCGGACGTTTTCAGTGACAGTTCTGCCAATAAGGGCACTGGCACCGTCGCGACGGTGAGGCTGGGAATCTCTCAGCGTTCGGAAAGCAGATCCTCACGGCGCGCTCCTGCCTATAACGGCAGCGAAACAGTTGCCAAGGCGATGTTATTATCGGCCATTATCTGTCATTGGGAGCAACACATCCAGGCTCGGCTATTTCTCCTTCCTTGTTTTCTCCGAAGCGGAGGTGACAAATTGTGCGGTCGTGGCTATCGATCAGCATGAATCCCTCTCAAGCCCCCCCAACTCTTCCGCCGACACCCCCCCCCCAGCCCAACTCGCTTGCAGGTCCCTCCCCACGGCGATCCCTCAGGCCTCTGAGAGGGAGCAAAGCCAGACGTGATGAAAGGGATGGCCTTTCTTGTTTGGGTGCTGGTTTATGGGGCCTGTCATATAGGTGGGGGGGCTGAGTGAGGATGAGTCTAAAACAGGGGGGGGAGTTAAGCCAAAGCTTTGTCGCTAGTCGCCAAACATATCCACTCGACGCAAAATGTGGGCTTGTTGGATCGTCTATGTTCTGTTAGGCGAAGCATAAATCATGTATGTTGCATCCATCCCTTCCCCCAGGAATGGAGGGAGGAGATGAAGGTGGCAATGGCCTGAGACCGCATGCAGCGCTGCATTCTGGGTGCTCAGTATGGGGGATGGTGGATAACCCATTCTGACCTGAGATCAGATTCATACGAGGTTTCCACTGGACACACACTGGTCTGATTAACCCATTCTGACCTGAGATCAGACTCTAAAAATGTCAGTCGTTCTTCGATTTAAAAAAAAATAGCAGACCTACAAGCTCATAGCGCGCCACTCGGTGGCGCGCTATGAGCTTGTAGATCTGCTATTTTTCAATAGCTAAAGCATAACATGATGCTAACACCAAAATGGGTTCCCGGTCAGAATGGGATAAGCATGTGAGAGGTGGATGATGGGAGCAGAGTGAACACACACAGACATAGACGGGAGCAGTACTATAGTTTATGTTGCATCGTCGAGGCTGAGAGGCCCATCCGTTGGTCGGCAAATTATTCTGGGGGGGGGGTCTCCAAATGTATTCTGGGCAACTGAATGCCTGGGAAATGGAAATTAAGAGTTTACATACTGTAGTACGTGGTGCATGCATAAACTTTCCTTAATGATTATATCATCAGCCGCTGTTCTGAAACTGAAGAAGAGAAAGTAAAACAAAAATTGAGAAACAAAAGTGCTGCTGGCCTCCTTCAAAACAGTGTCAACTTAAGTCTCTCTCTCTTTCTCTCTCTCTCTCTCTCTCTCTCTCTCTCTCTAACTCAACAGTGTCTCAAAGATGGCCTTCTTCTGGTCGCAGAGATATATGAGTCGGGAGATAGAGAGCCAGGGCTCTTAATAAAAATCATCAATTTTTTGTCAGAGCTAGCCAGGCTGAAATGTGCAACGGAGTCAACAGCAGAGACTCTGCCCCGATCACCCTCTATTCGCCTGTCTCCCGCCGTTTGTTTTGTTGCCATTCCTCCTCTCTTTCTGCCCCCCCCCCCCCCCCCCATCTCTCTCTCTGTCTTTGTTATTGGTGGAGAAAGCATTAGTTGAGGAATGGCAGAGCAAGCTTCGTCATCGCTATCTCCCAAATCGTTTCGTCTACTTTTTTTTCTTTCTTTCTTTTCTTGAGAGCTGACCTCTGCGTCGTACATTTCCGGGCTCTATTGAGTGGCTCAAGGGCCACTACAGCTCCTCATCCCTTATACGCCTGGAAGGAGACCGGCCATTTATCTCCCCCTACTTCTCCGGGAAGGGGTGAAGTCCGTAGGTGTGTTATTGAATTCACACTCTCCATCTCCCTCATGCTCCCACTGCTCCTGAGCACTGAAGCCTGCCATGCTAGGAGCAGCTCGGATATCCCTCAAAGTGGATTACAGCTATTTCCTCTCCTCATATAGAGAGAGAGAGGGAGAGAGGGGGTTAGAGGGGGAGAGAGGGAGAGAGAGAGAGAGAGAGAATACAACCACTGTGGCTGAGGGTAAGGCTGGACACCTGCCTATTTTTTTGCTGTTTGCAGTGGATCATTCAGAGCAAACGCACATTATATGCATACATATGCACACGCGCACAATATATATACTCAATAATACATACATACAGTATATATATTCGACATCAAGAATGCAGAAAATGGGAAATGTGATAACGGAGCGCGTAAACCCATCCGTCACAGTGCAGGCGCTGCGGAGGCCGGTGGTGCATATCTGTAGTGTAGAGGCTGAACTCGTCATGCTCGGGTATGATGGTTGCACCTCCACACACCAAGAGAGCATGAAACAGGATTACACCATGCGGGCACACGCCAACCACACACTGGCAAGCTTTGCACTGCAAGGACTGCTGCTTAACCCATTCTGAACGGGAACCCATTTTGGTGTTTAGCATCATGTTATGCTTTAGCTATTGAAAAATAGCAGATCTACAAGCTCATAGCGCGCCACCGAGTGGCGCGCTACGAGCTTGTAGGTCTGCTATTTTTGAAAAATCGAACGACTGACATTTTTTGAATCTGATCTCAGGTCAGAATGGGTTAATCAGACCGGCGTGTGTCCAGTGGAAACCTCGTATGAATCTGATCTCAGGTCAGAATAGGTTAACTGTTGGTTGGCTGCTGTCAACATAATAAAGCAAGCTGAGTTTTTTTTTGGGCTTTTTAAGCCATTCTGAACGGGAACTTTTGGTGTTTTAACTAAGCATTATGTTATACTTTAGCTATTGAAAAAATAGCAGATCTACAAGCTCATAGCGCGCCACCGAGTGGCGCCACCGCTATGCGAGCTTGTAGGTCTGCTATTTTTTGAAAAGTCGTGAAAATGTGGTGCAATATCTTTGAATATATATTTCAGAGCGAACATTTTTAACTAAAATATTGGCTTCTGGGGGTCCCTGGAACTACATATTTTGAGATGGGGGTCCGTGGCCCAATAGAGATAATTCTGGGGGTTCCTTTACATGAAAAAGTTTGAGCACCACTGACATAGAAACATGGGTTTTTCTTTTGAAGCCTTTTTTTTTTTAATCAACCAAAATGGGTTAATGTCTGATTCTGGGGCTTTGATGTTCGACGCATTAACCGCTGCAGTGTAAACGAGGCTGTAATAGCACGTGTGCGATCAGGCCAAAAGGGTGAGGGAAGGAGCCTCCGTGCTCTCAGTCGCTAAATTGACGATAATGGATAGGATAGCGATCAGCGTGTTTCTAATCATGTCACATTAGGTCACATCCACGTTTTAAAGACCAACACAGTTCCTATAAAGCCATTTCGCAAAGCTATTTTCTAGGCTTCTGAAACACATGGGCAACATCTGGCATTTTGTCAGCAGTGGGGGATGTTCAAAGGGAAAAGGCTGCATGTCACCTGTGCTAAAGTGGTTCTTTGGGAATGACTAGTGGTGCTGGGGGGTCTGTCTCTGTTGTTCCCCAGGGCGGGATGCCATTGCCAGTGCAACACGTGATGACGTGACTATAGCTTGTCAGAGCAAGAGGGTAGGTGACAGGCCAGAGGCCGCCTTGACAGCTAAGACTCCATTGTGGCAGAGTATTGAGAATTGAGGAGTTGAGTTTGACGTGAGTGATTCTGCTAGCATACAGCCATCGGGGGGAAACACTTTGAAGTCGAGAAATCCCTTAAAACGCTAGTCTAGTGTCTAGTCTGTGATGTGTATATGCCCAGGAATTTAAAGTTCTCAACTATGTTGACAGATGACCCCTTGATGGACTTCCTAAAGTCTACAATGATTTCTTTGGTCTTATTGATGTTAAGTGAGAGGTTGTTGTTGTTGTCGTTAGATCTTCTATCTCCCTCCTATAGGCCCTCTCGTCACCGTCGGTTATTAATCTGATCACTGTGGTATCATCTGCAAATTCAATTATGCTGTTGTTCTCACATCTGGTGACACAATCAAACTAAACAAACTGTACAACAGAGGACTGAGGTTCTGGTGAGAATTGTGGATGAGCCAATAGCTGACCAAATAGCCAGTTACAGATGGAGCTGCCCACAACCAAGGCCACTGAGTTCAACACTAATTTAGATGGAACAATAGTGTTGAATGCGGAACTATATAGTCAATGAACAGTGGTCTGACATAAGAGCTTTTCTTTTCAAGGTGTACCAAGGCAATGTGTAAAGCAAGAGAGATCGCGTCATCCACAGATCTAGTAATCAAACTGTACCGGATCAATGCTAGCAGGAATGATGCTCTTGATATAAGAAATAACCAATTTCTCCAGACATTTCATGAGAACAGAACTCAAAGCAACAGGTCGACAGGTTTCTTCTTGGCAATGGGCACAATTATTGTTTTTATTTTTTAAAACATAGTGGCACCACACACAATGCAGTCTACTCCACATTCGCTGCGAGTTGAGTCGCACATTATTCAATTGTATAGAATGTGCCAAAGAGTGCTATTCAGCGTGCATAGATGCTGTTCTCACAAGAACAGCTAAGAAAACATTTGCTGAAAAGACATAACGATAACGGAACAAGAATAAATACATTCAAGCTAAGAGGGCTGGGGGTTAAATGTAGCTTCATGAAGGTTTCTAGAAGAGATTTAAAACAATGCACATACTAATGAAAGCCTATAATCTCCTCTGGTAGGGCATTGGCATTGCATGTTTTGGAGCACTGATTGCAAAAGACCGGTCACCTTTCGTCTCTTTACTCTATTATAGTCCAGCAGCCAGCAGGCATCTTTTGTTTGATTCCTTTAGCGCCATCTAGTGTAAGCATGTGCTCTTGTTTCCTTTTCCGGGTTATTCGGAAAGGTGGGGGCCTTTTGTTATGAGCACATCACCACTCGCATTAGCTCATATACCCCTTAGCCAGCAGTATACGGTACAAACTCACAAATGTTTTACGATCGTCGGGGTGCGCGGCGGCCCACCATGGACAGCTCTCGAAAAACTTTAGAGATACGGCGCTTTGAAAATCCTGTTATAATGGAGGCTCAACAGAGCTGGATTTAAACTTTCTTGGCCTAAAATATTGTCTAGGCCTATACTGCAAGATTTCCAAAATGTCATTATGCTTTATGTAGCATGTGGCATAATGAAATGTGTATATTTAGACAGTCACATATAAACCCCAATACCGACAGCCGATCAACAAGTGAATTCATGAATATAAACAATATCTTAGGCCAATAAATAATATATAGGCTACTAAATTACTAATAACCAAGTAAGATGACCTGAGGGAGAGAAGCGACGCGAGGTCCCCACAAATCTGCCTGGGTGAGCTTGCTGACACACGCCATATATGGAGTGTGTCCTGAGGGTGACTATAGAGGCAAGGCGTGACAGAAATGCAGGTTTTCATAGTATAAATAATAAACACACCAAAAAGAAGCGTCAGTAGCAAGTTCTGGTACATCTTACAATGTATTTCCTATTCTTCATATACCACTTACACACACACACACACACACAGACACGGGTAAGGACAGTACAACAACTTAGCCCCCTCCCTCGATGTGTGTTCAAAAACACAGACGGCAGTGAGGCATGGTTCCTCGGTGACGACCCGTATTGATGAGCATCTACATCCAATATGTTGCTCCATTGATTCTCCATTTATTCCAATTCCACCGAGACTGTTTCCATTGTGGCGTGCTGTCAAAATGTACACAATTAATTTGTGCTTTCCATTAAAACAAAGTCATTAAAAAGCACGCAGCACAACAATTCATAATTAACCCATTCTGACCGGGAACCCGTTTTGGTGTTAGCATCATGTTATGCTTTAGCTATTGAAAAATAGCAGATCTACAAGCTCATAGCGCGCCACCGAGTGGCGCGCTACGAGCTTGTAGGTCTGCTATTTTTGAAAAATCGAAGAACGACTGACATTTTTTAGAATCTGATCTCAGGTCAGATTGGGTTAATCAAACCAGTGTGTGTCCAGTGGAAACCTCGTATGAATCTGATCTCAGGTCAGAATGGGTTAAAACACCGGCGGAACGGAGACGTGAAACTCTCATTAGCATGGGTGTCGTACGCCGCATGCTTCCCTGGCTAATTCAGAGTGGTTGTTTCTGAAGCCAACCGCCATTGTTGATTAATGCAAGGTACGTGTCGTATACACATGGTTTCCAAGGTTTGGACGTCGTGGTGCAATCTACATTATTAACCAAAAAATGTGTTGTGTCTAATTACAACTGAAACGCTTGGAAAAGGTTGAGGTCATTCAGATGCAAATATTGAAGCGGTGGACGCGTTGAGAGCTTGTAGATCAGCTATTTTCAGTGGCGCAAACCCAGCACTCTTTATCTACTGGAGATGTGGTGTACGGCATGAATTTTGAAACACAAAATGCTACGTTCCAAGTTCAGGAGACTTTGGGGGAAAAGCAATCCTCCTGAATGCTGCCTAACGGCATGGCATGGAAAGGAGAGGCATTTTGCATTTCTTTCACCGTAGTAAATGCTGCATTCGTGGTCTGGAGAGGGCAGTCTCTCAGTTGTTTTACAGAAGGGTAAATAAAAGGGCAGCGGCTGAAGCCCCCTTTGATGTCTATGTGTGCACTTCCCTTCTGGTCCCAATGACATATATTTTCATTCTGCCAGGATATAGTGTGGCTTTTTTCGGGGATGTGGATTCATGCATTGGCCCATTTTGGGGCGGGAACCCCTTTTGGTGTTTTAAACATTATGTTATAATTTAGCTATTGAAAAATAGCAGATCTTGCCATTTTTGAAAAATCGTAAAAATGCGGCACAACTCTTTGAATAGGTATATATTCTTTCAGACTTCAGAGCGAACTTATTTTTTATTTCGACGTCAGGCCTAAATGGGTTAACGGGCGTCTGCTAATAGCAGGATGTGAAACTGGAACAGTGAATGTTCAAACTGCAGCCGGCAGATATGTACTCGTAGGTACATGAGAGATATCACTGGATTGTATAGGGTGTATCCATTTTATTGCCCTGTCCAACTGTCCTTGGGACAGTGACGGGAAAAACAACCTCCCCCTATGTGTCTATGCACGCATGCACAAATCACGCAGACGGACGCATACTCCCTCAACACGCACGTCCGCACAATATGCACGCACGCAGGCGTGCGCGCACCGCACATGCTCAATCTTTGCGAGTGCACGCATGGCCCCTTGGTTTGGTTCTTCGGCAATGCATTATTTGAACGTCTGCGATGCATAATGACAAAAAGGAAACCACCTGCGCCCTCCTTTCACCCGGTGGATGGTAAGAACAAAAAGTATCAGGCATTTGTCGATACCCGCGGCAAGCGCACCGTGTCACATAATGAGACGCAATTGATTCGCTTCGCCCCCTCAGACGAGCGTCTCCTCGCCAACGGAAATTGAAATGACACAGCTGAGTCATGCGGGCATGATTAATGGTGTTTTTTGAGGACACAATGTGGCGGTATTTACATAATCAACGGGGGCTGAATTAGCTATTTCCACTGCCTATAAATGCTGAGAATATGGAGCACTCCACTTGCACTTGCTCAGGTCTGATTGTGATGCTTTGTCTCGGGCGCTTGATTTCTGAGGTGATTGTGTGGGGCCGACAGATAACGAGCGATTGTTGAATTTGAAGTGCATCAATCAAAATTAAACTGACGGCAATTACGGTTAAACAGTGGGAGGGAAAAATAGGATTTGACGTCTTAAAAGTGTGGAGCACTATGATTGAGACAGATTTTGAGACAATCTATTCCGGTGCTATTAATTCCATCTTGGAATATTTTCATCGACCTGTCTGTGAAGGTGTGTGAATGTGCTATCAAAGGTGAATACTGCAGTCAGGCCACTTGAGTTACCATGTAATTTCAAATGCTCTTTCGTCTTGCAGCCTCGCATGCTAAACTATATCCACGTGCGGCAGATATCTCATTTTGCCGCTCCATTGTTTGCTGTGACAAGTTAAACTTTAACAACTCTGACTTTTAAAACTAGGATTTGTTCCTAATTAGGTAATTACACCTTTGGTGTGAAGACGCTCAGCGTGAGCATGTGACTGAATTTGGGTGACAGCGGGACGGCAGTAGATTAGATTGCTTCGCAAAGGCATGCTGCAGAGCAAGGGCACAGTCATACATGAGGGAATGTATATCCACCTGTTCCGTTCTATACGCAAGCGGATGGGCAATCATATTTGCTGCCCGTGGCGAACACTGTGTGTGCAATGCATCACCTCCTGCACTGCCCACATTCAGCGAATGGCAAGACTTTGCAAGGTGGGACAATGTGTGTCCTCCAGTGGTGGACAGCAACAAAGTACTATACATTTACTTGAGTATACCGTAGTTTTTTGAGTATCTGTATGTTATACTGTACTTAAGTATTTGTATTTTTGATCACTCCAGCAGTTTAAAGAATAAAGACACATATTGTGTTTTAATTCCATCACAAGGAAGGAAAAATGTAGATAGTGTGGATATTTTTCACTAGGGTTCATCTTTTTCTTGTGTACTATTGAATACTTTAAAAGCAAGTACAAATTTGACTGAGCAACTTTCACTTATAGTTGAGTATATGTATTAACAGTGTTACTTTTTACTTGACTCCTTAGAAAAAGTAATATTATAATACTTGGAATCAAGAGCAATATTACATATTACAGTATTGTATTACTTTTCCACCCGTTTCCACCCGCAAAAGAATATCTGTTTAGTCAGATATAATAAAAGTCTCCAATCAGCCAAACCGAATAATTGCAAGGATATAAAACAAAATAGTCAACATTCTCTCATCAGTCTTTTTCTGCTGCATATTCCACATTTGGAATTAAACATAAACAATCTGAACTGCACACGCTGGCTGCAGCATCTCAAAACGGACAGTAAAATGTTGCATACACATAGTACATACTGACCTTTTTGAAGCAGCCTGTCATTGGACCAGTGTTGTTTTCGTCGACTAAAACTAAGACGAAAAATGTTCGTCGACTACCTTTTTCCACTGACGAAAACTACATGAAAACGAAGCTATGATGACTAAAACTAAGACTAAATATACTGACTATTTCGTCAACAAATAAAAACTAGACTAAAATGTTAGGAAGGGACTAGTTGGACAAGAGATCCAGTATAAGTCATTTTACACTTGGTCGCATGCTAAAAATAGCCGATCTACAAGCTCACAACTCGTTGCGCTGCGACTCGCTGCTTGTACGTAGATCGGCTATTTTCAGCATAATTATGTAAAATCACTCATTACGACGGCATCAAGGCCCGACAAAATACATTTTAGTCGACTAAATCAACTGTAGATTTAGTCTACTAAAATCTTATATTTAGTTGACTAACACTAAAACATTCCAGGTGACTACAATGTGACTAAAACAAAAAGAAATCTATTCAAAAGACTGACTAAAACTAAAATCAAAATTAGCTGTCAAAAACAACACTGCATTGGACCTCACATAGGCTATGATCATCAGTATGAGGGCGTTTGGCGAATCAACTGAATACGGGTAACATCTCTTCTACAGTGAGTCTACAGTACCCCCAGCGATGAGCTTCTTCAGATTTAACGTGCCGGGGGTACAGTATCTCTACTGAAATCCAGTCTGTTGTTTTGCCTGCGTGGGGGGGGCGATCCGTGTTTTCAGTCAGCTTAACATTCTCGTGCGTCTCTAAACACATGCTTCAACAAGTTTGATGTTTTATTTTTCGCTGAGGAAAGTGTTTTGTTTTTGCCCACGCACAGTTTACAATGGACATTATATTCTTGGCATCTTTGACAATTGACAGACAAGAATTAAAAAAATTGACGATACATTTCTCCGTCATCTATGTTCCACCACTCATTCTCTGATCTTTCTGTATTCTGTTGTGTGGAACTGCTCAGCACATAGGTTGTATGCTGTTGTGTGGAACTGCTCAGCACATAGGTTGTATTCTGTTGTGTGGAACTGCTCAGCACATAGGTTGTATTCTGTTGTGTGGAACTGCTCAGCCTCAGCACATAGGTTGTATTCTGTTGTGTGGAACTGCTCAGCACATAGGTTGTATTCTGTTGTGTGGAACAGCTCAACACATAGGTTGTATTCTGTTGTGTGGAACTGCTCAACACATAGGTTGTATTCTGTTGTGTGGAACTGCTCAGCACATATAGGTTGTATTCTGTTGTGTGGAACTGCTCAGCACATAGGTTGCATTATGCTATCATAACTGCTCAGGCTGCTGCGCATTCTGAAATATGAGCATGCAACAACTTGTTATACTACTCGTTACTGGGTAAAGTAATATTACTAGTAACTCATTACTACCCAACACATCCGAATAGAATAGAATAGAATAGAGTTATTCGCCATTTGCACAAGTGCATAGGAAATCTTGGAGCACAGCTGCCAGGGTCGGCATTAAAAAAGCGTAAGAAAAACATACAACCCTAGAATAAATAAGTGCTTCATAATCTACCTATAAAGCTATAATTCAGTTCATCAATCATATTGACTACTGTCCCTAATGTCCTCGGCTACTAGTCTCGCAGTAGCAGGGAACTATAGCATGGATAAAAAAAAACGTTTTCCCCTCTTATAGGGAAATCCACAAACTTGTAGAGTTTGGGCATAGCCGCCTTTAGATTACAGTAAATGGTGCATTTATATAGCGCCTTTATCCAAGGCGCTTTACATAGATTGTGCATTACATTCACCCATTCATACACCGATGGCAGCGGAAACCATGCAAGGCACCAACTAGCACATCGGGATCAATTAGGGGTTCAGTGTCTTGCTCAAGGACACTTCGACAGTAACTCTGGGGGAGCCCGGGTTCGAACTGGCAACCTTGCGGTTCCCATCCAGGCACTCTACCCCTGAGCCACCGCCTACCCCTGTCCGGGCACATGTTTTCATATAAATTAAATAGACAGGCATAACATAACATATGCATGGTTATGCCTCCACCAACTGCAGTGTTCCAAAAACAGCACAATGCACAAGCGGGTGACTTGTTAATCTGCAGACCTGGTCCAACTCCCTGCACCTCTCTCCTCCCACACTGGCACAAGGGAGCCCCCTAAAATACCAAACGGGCATGAGGCAGTAAAAATACATGCCACATCGCCTCTGCAAATTGACATTTCACCCATCCGCCAAACACTTCCAATGCCAATCTGGCTGCCCAAAAAGTGCAGGCTTTCATCCCACAATCTGCCTATTTATTAGTTCATGAATTCATGAGATATCTTGTCTGCAAAAAGCTGACATTTTGGGGCTGATGATGAGAAAGGTCATGGGACCATGCAAAAAGGTTCTATTTAACCCATTCTGACCGGGAACCCGTTTTGGTGTTAGCATCATGTTATGCTTTAGCTATTGAAAAATAGCAGATCTACAAGCTCATAGCGCGCCACCGAGTGGCGCGCTACGAGCTTGTAGGTCTGCTATTTTTGAAAAATCGAAGAACGACTGACATTTTTAGAAACTGATCTCAGGTCAGAATGGGTTCATCAGACCAGTGTGTGTCCAGGGGAAACCTCGTATGAATCTGATCTCAGGTCAGAATGGGTTAATCTCGGCAAGATCCATGGCTTTTGGATTTAAATATGTCGTGTGCAAGTGGTGTAATAGTTGCACTATAAAAGGACACTGGGGTCACCAATAACATTTAAAAAAAAAAAGAAACTTACAAAGGTGCACAGCAAATTCCAGTTATAATAAAAGAAAATTAGATTGATTGGGATCATGGCGATGGATGGGACAGGATTGTTTCTGTTCCTTCAGCCATTATGTTCCCTCAGCCCTAACCCTGCAACCCAAATCCTATATCAACCCCAAGCCTATGGGACAGACCAGAGCCATCTAATAGAAGAGTTGGGATATTTATTGATGGGGCAGAAAACAGCACGGTCACGTCAGGGTTCATGTACTCGTGCGAGCCCCTAGACTCCAATGCATTCAGTAAACTATCTATATAGAAGAGGACATATTGGACTGTCCCCATGAAGTGAATGGAGTTTGCATAACTGCCTTACTCTATTGCTCTGGGACATACTTAACCACACCTACCATCGCCATCCTTAGACCTCTGCCACTATAGCGAGGCTAAAACATCACATGCAATTGACTGTATACTTCTTTTCCTGTGCACCAAATAATGTCAGTGTGATGCGGTTTGTAGACCTGCCATTTTCGCAGTATATTCGCCCCATTTTGACTTGCCCAGGATAGGGACGGTACATTAATAATAATTTCTGAAGCATGGAAAACATTTTGTGGGTACTTCCAACCGAGAGGAAAAGAAAGAAAGATGTGGGGGACTATTGCTCATAAGCACTAGGATGCATAAAAAAATATGGCCGGATATAAAATGAGATTAAAAAGGCTGCTTGTCATAAACTACAGTACACATACCACTTCAATGAAATATCTATAGACTCCATAATGTTGGGGAAATTGGCTTTGGCAGGGGGAAAAACCACACCTGTTTAGTTTAGTGCACTGGATGTCTTAGATTTGTAATGGAGGAACGAATCGCTATGTTAGCAGATCCCATCAGCTAGATTAATCTCCGCATTTGTAGGCACATTTCCAAACCATCCATACACATTCCACCTCCGAGACTCTGAGCTTGTTGTAGACCGAAATAGTGAGCATTAGTAAGGGCTCATGTGGTGATGTTGGAAGAGACAGTATACCTGTACATTATGGTTGATGTATTTATGGATGCCAACCACATCCATAAATACAGGACGAACCGTGGAAGGCTGTGGGTCCACTGTTCATTCATCCAAATGTATACTCTGATTTAATTTGTAGACCACAGATAAGACTGACCTGACCATCTCCTTCCACCCACCAACACCACCTAAACCACCAACACCACCCAACCACCAACACCACCCAACCACCAACACCACGCACCCACCAACACCACCCAACCACCAACACCACCCAACCACCAACACCACACACCCACCAACACCACCCAACCACCAACACCACCCAACTACCAACACCACCCAACCACCAACACCACCCAACCACCAACACCACCCAACCACCAACACCACACACCCACCAACACCACCTAAACCACCAACACCACCCAACCACCAACACCTCCCACCCACCAACACCACCCAACCACCAACACCACCCAACCACCAACACCTCCCACCCACCAACACCTCCCACCCACCAACACCACCCACCCACCACCACCACACACCCACCACCACCACAGTACACTGCACCATGTTGGCCTGACACAGTGCACTGCTGCACATCTCCGAAAGCTCAGTGGTGAACTCTCCGCAGGTTTCCAAGCTGTCGCTGCTGCTAAAAAAGGTTCTCTCGCTCTCTCTCTCTCTCTCTCTCTCTCTCTCTCTCTCTCTCTCTCTCTCTCACATCTCAGCACCTCTGATCATCACAGATCATGACGAGGGCTCATTCTCTACGAGTGCTGCACCTTGTGTCCACACAGTCCTCCTGCATCCGTGCACACTGGACTTCTGAATAGACACGTATAAGATCCTCAGTAATTTAACCAAATGGACCCGTAAAAGTACAGTACAATCTCTGGTTTACAAATTAATAAAAAACACATAAAAAATTTGGCATTTAGCAGAAGCTACAATTAGCAAGGTCAACACAAGTAATCAAACAAAACAAAACAACACATGCATATAAATATAAATATTCATCTAGGATCATAGGTAAACCACGAAAGTAAGTATATTATTTGCAGTATACAGTTATATGTAGTAGAAATACCACAGTGTGTAAATAATTAACAGTCACACCGCAATGTATCAGTTCATGAATCCATATCCATATCATTTCCATTCATGGAATGAATGATGTATATGCTCAGATTCCTGGTGATCTATGCACAGTGCAAACATTATGCTAATCTTGTCAGTCAAAGAACAGATGGCAAAGTCATGACTTCCAAGTCTTTATTTATTTTTAACCATTACTGTTTTTGTCTTGAATCAATCAATCAATCAATTATATTAATAATTTAATTAAATTCTATATTTGCCTGAGAAAAAATCACACACGTGTGAACTGAGTGGTGCAATTCCCCCCCCCCTCTCCCTCTCTCTCTCTCTCTCTCTCTCTCTCTCTCTCTCTGAAAAGCTACAGCTACATAGAAAAAGTACTACTACATTGAGCTACTTTTTTCCCAGTGTACTGTTAAATTGAGAACTTTTACATTTTTAAACGTTTTATTAAAAAGAAAAAAAAGGAACAAAATAAACTTGAGGCTACTGTTGAGATAAGATATATCTGTAAGATTGAGGACGATCAAATCTCAACTGTAAAATATGGAAAGCCACATTTCCATTAAGGCCAGACCTCAATGAACAAAAGCATTGTGATTAATGATTAATAATGATGAAGTTAACTAAACGAGTCTTCATTCACAAAATGTGAAATGTGTACTCGGCTGACATCAGGCCATCACTTGGAACAAAATACTACATACAATCTCGTTTAAAAACAATGAAAATAAATTATTGCGACGGTAGGTCACATTTACTATGAAAACCACCTGCAGTGTCACTTCACACCATGGTCACGCCTCGTGATATCACACCTCCATATATGGTCACGACTCGTGACATCACACCTTACGTCACGCCACCATATAAGGCCATCAACATAATATGAAGATCATGACACTGACCTCATCCAACCCTGGATAACCATGCATAGAGAAGACTGATTCATCGCCCCTGTACACTCACACGCTTCCATATGGCCAGTACAGAATTAATTTCATACGTTGATCCATGCTATAGCGCCAGCACTCACCCAGCAGTCCGCCAGTCACCCAGGCTGATGCGTGCACGCTTCTCGCCTTCAGGGCGTCTTACTGGTATTTTTTTTATTTTTAATGACCATGACGGGCATTAACCATTCTGGTGTCCTTTTGGTGTTCTAACCCTTCTGGACGGTGAACCCCTCTTGGGGGTTCTGTACAGTATACACTATTCAAAAATGTAAATATTTTGATGCTGCTATAAAAATATATATATACGTTTTTTCAGAAAACTTAGGTCAGTATTGCACTGGTTTAGATGCCAGGGCAGAATTGTTTGTTTACAGACTTTACACGGCACATGAGCAGTCTCTCAAAGTTATCAGATTAAGCGGTGGTATAGCCTCGGTACCCACTGAATGTTGTCCATCTGACTTAAGGCTCATACATAGTCTGGATTTTCGGTGGTTAGGTGACCACCGAACTACAACATGACGTCACGAGCCGCGGTGAAGAGCAAACCACCGCCACCGCTCCAGCCCTTCTCTCTGTTTTTACTCACCACCGCTCAACGTTATTTCAGCACCGGTGGTCAGCTCACCACCGGAGCGGTGGTCACCTCACCACCGAAAATCCAGACTATGAATAGGCCTTTAGTGTTTCACACTGCCTTCTGCTGCTGTGAAGCAACCAGGCTGAGGTATACACAACTGAATGTAGCTCAGCTCCCACAAGTTACAGCAAAAATGTAGCTCAGCTATACGTAACTTAACTCGCCCAACACTGACTTTGTACACTTGCTTTGTGCACTTCTTCCACCACGTGTGCGATAGAGAGAGGTCGCGACTCGCGCCAATGGACAACTGAAGCCCACAATGTGTCCTCGCTCTGCTCGTTCGCCTGCTGAAAGGTTGCTGTGTGATTAATGTGTGTGTGTTTGCCTGGTGATCTGAGAAGGGAACGGAGGTGTTTTGTGTGCTGGGACACCTGGACCGATAAAAAAAAAAAAAACAAGAATATGAGATTGAATTTCCGCCAGAGAATTGATTTACAAGGGCAAGCCGGGATTAAGCCGTCCAACTGGGAGTAGTTTGGTAATCTCTCTCTCTCTCTCTCTCTCTCTCAACATCAAGCATCATGACATGGGTTAACCCATTCTGACCTGAGATCAGATTCATACGAGGTTTCCACTGGACACACACTAGGTCTGATGAACCCATTCTGACCTGAGATCAGATTCAAAAAAATGTCAGTCGTTCTTCGATTTTTCAAAAATAGCAGACCTACAAGCTCGTAGCGCGCCACTCGGTGGCGCGCTATGAGCTTGTAGATCTGCTATTTTTTCAATAGCTAAAGCATAACATAGTGCTAACACCAAAATGGGTTCCCGCCCAGAATGGGTTAATGTGCAAGTGTGAGTGTGCATGACTGCATAGTACAAGACAGAAACATAATGTGGATGCACCACCAACAAACGAATGTGAATCTGTGTGTGTTTTACGTGCATGAACTCGGTGTGGTACTTCGTATCGGGCGGTGATGTCGCTATCTGCCTCAACATGACAGGACACAGGCCTCTGAGACATGTACTGTATTTTTAAGTATGGCAGCTCGCCGGGGACAACGGCAGACGGGCCTTTTTCTTCCTAATGGTTTTAGATGCTAGAGCAGGATGACATTATTCTTGCTGACAAGCTGCTCCCTTTCTGCTGAAATCAAAACCATGTTTTTGTTTCCCAGTTTTGTGTCTGCGGAAACGGTAATGCACTTCTCAATATGATTCATTAAATGATTAACTAAAGTGTGCCCCTGCATACTGATGAGGAGGGATTTATTTGGCAGTTCACGAATGGAAACTCTTTCTTTTTTTTTTTAGCACACTGCATACTTAAATTGAACACGAGGAGTGTTTTGCTATGGCAACATGTCAGTAACAAGTGGGCCACTGTAGAGAGGTGTTGAGAGTCTGGTTGAAATAATGGTGCAGCGCATCATAGCCTACTCTCTTGGGCCAGAACAAACGTCAAGGCTGTATGTTAGTTCTTAGGACTTTTAGCTGAAGTACTGCCACAACTCATATAGCCAACATGACATTCAGACTGTTGTTGTGTTATTCCTCCTGCTCCCAAGCTGTGGAATTATCGGATGTGGTAATATTATGCATGACCACCAGAGAGATGGGTGACAGCTGCCCATAGACATTTCAAAACGTATTTATTTAATTAAGACCTTATAAGCGTCTATTTTGGACCAAACAAATAATTACAAAGAAGGAAAACAACAAAAAAAAAGTTTTTCTAATTATTTGTTCAGCCCGAACAATTGTGTTTGTCATGATTTGTCACAACAAGAGTCGGCTTTGTCCGCGGCGTAAACGTCTTTAAATAAATGCTTTCTGAAAATGGAAAATTAACGGGGATTTCTTTTCTGGGTCTCTCGAGGGGGCGGGACTGCGACGCTCTATACTAGGGACTACACTATGATTTGTGTGTTGAATTTTTGTCTTTGCAGTCTGTGGTGCCATATGGGAAGTGAAAACT
Source organism: Protomyctophum bolini (assembly GCF_963924005.1). Taxonomy (NCBI): domain Eukaryota; kingdom Metazoa; phylum Chordata; class Actinopteri; order Myctophiformes; family Myctophidae; genus Protomyctophum; species Protomyctophum bolini. The sequence goes on along the minus strand of NC_137884.1, from coordinate 2,895,039 downwards.
GATAATAAAATATTATCGTATCGTACTTTGACGTTTATAATATGTATAATATATAATACATAGTATAACTTATGTGCTTCAGCACTTCATAGTACATATGTTTCATGCTACTTACTTATTCCGTTCTTTGTAAGTCACTGTGGATATAAGACTGTCTGCTAAATGCTTAAATTGTACATTGTAATTGTAGCATCAAGCAAAAACAAATAGCTTGGCGTTCCACTGCGTGCCGGTTAAAACATTAATTTCACACCAGAGGTACAGTAGCTGCTTGTACACACACATGCCTCTCTTAGCATGACAGCTGCATTGTATACACGACTACATTAAATCAAACCCAATTATCCCAGCTCGCTGCCCCCTGTGCGGCCCCTAGAGGGGTCTGATGCAGATGCAGATAGCTGCTATGTTGGGCATGGAGAGGATTCTTTTGAGATGTACTACAGCAGGGAGGCAAAATCATTTACTAGGAGACAGATGTTTTGGTTTAGCTGCATGGGGCGTAATACTTGCACGCATACCGAGCCGGGGTGAAAAGAGGGGGGGGGGTGATACAGAAATTACCACGGCTGACATGAAGACAGACCCCCGAGGGTCTTGCAGACAAAATACCGTGTAGAGAATAAATTAGGGGAAATCAAGTTGACAAACGGTGTGAGAGAGAGGACAGTATAGCTGGCGTTTGTTTCCTGAATGTATACTCTCTAGTTGCTTCTTTAAAAACAAATCTCAGGACGCCTATTTGGCCTTTTTTAATCTAAAATAATTATTAAAAATATTAAACTGTCGCTTTTATTTCCAAGATTATTTTCAAGAATAGCTTCCAAATATAGCTTTTATTTACACATTTTCAAGTGTATAGGATTTAAGTGGTTGAACTGATTCTGATAATATAGCTAATTTAGCTGGGATCTCTCTCCGGACCCCACTTCGAGAGGGCACTGCTCCAAACAACTTGACTATGGGCTCGACACTCATTCAACCCTATACTGTACATGTATATCACACACCGCCACAACACGGCAAGGCAAGACGTTAAAGATTTTGTATTTATTTTCTGCTTTTCCTGTGTTTATGAGGTGACAGTTCATATAGGACCCCTTGATGTGGTCGTTACTGTATGTGCAATGATGTCTTGTCTTTCCTTTGTACTTATTTAGGGTTTATTCCTGGAGGCTAAAACCTTGACAGTCAAGCGTGGCAATGAAAAAAATCACAATATCATCCCCTCCCCTAACCCCTCCCCCTTCATCATGCTATACAACAGCTGTGGGTGCGGTTTCGCAGTTTTAGATGGATCACCATCCATCACGACATTTTAACAAATACCGTACACATTTTTTTTAAACAATCTTACTCCTTGTATAATAATACCTGATGCCCTTTTCACAGCGTTTCCTCTCTTGGATAACCCTATACTCTTGCTGAGCCACTTTGGTGTGGACACACTGGAGTGCCCATTTTTCCATGCACCGCCTCCGTTCGCTGCTGCTGCGCTTTTTGCCACTTCACATTGTCCAACAACATACTGTGGTGGCCATACTCTGTAGCACTTACAGTATATGCCCTTTGTGTGTGTGTGTGTGTGTGTGTGTGTGTGTGTGTGTGTGTGTGTGTGTGTGTGTGTGTGTGTGTGTGTGTGTGTGTGTGTGTGTGTGTGTGTGTGTGTGTGTGTGTGTGTGTGTGTGTGTGTGTGTGTGTGTGTGTGTGTGTGTGGAGCGAGGCAAGAGGAATTGAGAGACCGGCAATTTTCATAAATGCGAGGGGGGAGTAGACATTTTGGTCAACATGACATGCACTGGACCTCAGAATTGTGGCAAAGATATGTCTTTACATAATGGCAACATTGAATTGTGCCCATAGACTATAGAGTATAATATTAATAGAGACTGCACCGGATTTCTCCTTGCATTAAGTTGCTCTAAAGCACGTGAGGCGATTTCACTCCTCCTTCCGGGTATAGGAACAGAGTGCATTCTGGGATGGATTGGGCCCAAACACATGAACACGCTGGCCGTCGACTATCATTGCACGCGTTCATGTATGAAACAGTGGCGTTCATGTGTATGAATCATGAACGTGCACAACGATAGTCAACGGACCAGCGCGTTCATGTGTTTGAGCCAGCGCTGCAATACCAAATTCGGCCACTATGTCCATTTCGCCTCAGGGGTTTCCTCCGGGTGCCGTCTCTATTCATATATACTCTGTGCCACTCAAAATGTCATATTTGGTGTGAAATTTGCATCTTAAGTTTGAATCTGCATCAGGCTCGCCTCTCACTTAATGACACATTTGAGAGGCTCGGGGGAGCCTGTTTTAAACACAAACTGAGTAAAAGGACGGATTCATTTCTGTATAGTCCTTCTTTCCCAGGGGCACATGGGGAAACACAGTGGCGTATAAGGAAGTGGGCACATTGTGGGCACATCGCATCTCTGAGTAAAATCCATATACTTTCTCTGGTTCATTGTCACAACCGAATGGTCTTCCCATTGATCCCATGGACAGTGTGTTCCTTGAATGATCTGTGATTGTGGCAATTATGAATCCCTCCCACCAGACATACTCCTCGCGTGAATGCTTCCGATTCCACAAATGGCACTGCTGCTGCCCAGCAGTGCAAGATGGGGAGACGAGATAATATGCAGTGAGTTATGAGAATCTGAAACGGTATGGCTTGTCAGCAGCGCACATGATTTTCTCAATACTGCTGTGAGGAAGAGAAAAAAAAAAAACCCATCCAGGGGTGATGGGGAGGGGGGGGGGGGGGGGGGGGGGGGGGGGGGGACTGAACATATAGATCAGAATTCGTAGTGTATATGACATGAGCGGTGACATAATGTTTTTTTTTTGCAGAATGTGATTGTCGGCGATTATAGAGTCATTATATGTCATCTCCACAATGGAAAAAAAAAAAAAGAAAAGATATTCCATATGCCATGCTCCTGGGCAACAATTATGGAAATATCTTTACGGTGCCAGATAATGTGGTGACACGGGGTGTTGGACATTTGTGTGTGTGTGTGTGTGTGTGTGTGTGTGTGTGTGTGTGTGTGTGTGTGTGTGTGTGTGTGTGTGTGTGTGTGTGTGTGTGTGTGTGTGTGTGTGTGTGTGTGTGTGTGTGTGTGTGTGTGTGTGTGTGTGTGTGTGTGTGTGTGTGTGTGTGTGCGTGCGTGCGTGCGTGTGTGTGTGAATAGAAACTGTCAAGGCTCCAAACAAGAATACACAAATGCACTTTTAGTTGTATTTTTTTACCCCAAACGCAACACCCACAGTCTGTACACATGTAGTGTATATAGTGCTAGGAGCTATGGCAACAATAAACACTAGAGGAAAACACAAAGGAAACAAAACAAACTGAATTGTTTAAAAAAAAAACCTAGCAGGCTAGACCCTTTCCCTCAGGGCTGTTACTACTTGTCTTTTATTGCATCATGGCCACGAGTGTGCATGCTGCCTTTTTCTTTACCTTTCTATATATTTATTTCCAAGGCCAGAAGCGCCTCACCAACACTGGTTGTTGCGCCCTTCTCCTGTTAGATAGCACTTTTTTTTAGACTTAGCAGACTTAGAGATAGCATTTGATACAGACTTATAGCATGTCATGTAGACGGCACTATAATTGCATTGTATGTATATAGTCATAGGCTAGCACTTCATGGTACTATGTATAGTATAGCATATATTTTCATGATATAGGTATTCCACTGTTACGTTCTTAGTTTACGCATGTTTCATGATAAATACTTTTTTATATATGTGATGTATTCCCATGCTTTTTTTGCTCTTGCTTAATGTAAGTCGCTCTGTAAATGCCTAAATTGTAAATTTATTTACTACCTGTGTTTCAGCCTAAGTCTAGCTGTACCTACCATTGCAGTCCTGGCATGTTAGAGAAAGCAGTCCTGCTGTGCGTGAGCGAGTGCGTGTGTGTGTGTGTGTGTGTGTGTGTGTGTGTGTGTGTGTGTGTGTGTGTGTGTGTGTGTGTGCGACTGTGCGTGCGCGCATTTCCAGGCAACGTCACACTGATGAGAACTGATAAGAACCCGACCGCTCAATAGATGCAATGTAAAAGTAGTCGCAGCACTCGAGTGTAAAATACATCCCATCAAAGTTTCACATTCAGATGTTTTCCTCCAGTGTGGAGGGAGAAGGTTTATAGGATATTTACTGTGATCTCTTGAAATATAACCGAAGTTTGGAAACTTAACTTTGGTCCATTATTTCTCCACCAATAATACCAATTGGTATTCGTATTTTCTATCATTGTAATCCTTGATTAGTCACCTTTACAACGAGGTATCGATTGTAAGGATCGGGCCTTCGTGTAATGAGCAACACAGCTACATGTGTGGGTTGCGCCAAAATGGAGGTTGGTATTCACCCTTGCTTTTTAGAGTTGCTTAGTGCATTGGATGATTGCACTCTCCCACAGTAATAAGGAGAGAAATAAATACACATATTTACAATTTTTACACTTTATTCATTATACACTCAGGAAAAGGAACTCGGTAGATCCATACACAGCCACAACATCTTGATATGGTATGGTATGGTGCAGTATCAAGTAGCAAGACAGAACTTGAAGTTGTCATCGTTGAAGGCAATCTCAATGCAGTGAGATATCGGAATGAGATTCTGGAGCCAGTGGCGATCCCATATACTGACAGGTAGTTATCCCCCCCCCTTTGGATTTACATCAAAAGGGCATGTGAGCTCAAACCCACAATTCAGCATTTTGGTTTTAAGATGTTGATATTCATTTTGTATTCATCCTTAGGACCCCAAATCACACCTTGGAAAGCATGAGTGTCTATTTCAAACAAAGTGTTTTTTGACTGGGGGGGGGGGGTCATAATTTGACCCCCCCAGTATTAGGATGTTGATATTCATTCATCAGCCAACACTCCCCACTGACAGGTAGTACCCCCCCCCCCCCCCAGATAGGACATTATGTTGTGAATGATTGCATGGGACCCGAATGGAAACAGGACCGCAAGGTCTTTTTTCGGTGCTATCCTTTTGGATAAATGTGCTTTGACTGTACCATGTACTGTTTTGCATTTGTTATTGTCTAATAAAATAATCAGATTTATAGCCTATAGACCTTCTGTACGCATACAGCATTGGAAATTCCCCTTACTGGACTCAGGACCTATAGTCAATACAATCACAGAAAACCTTTTGATGTCACCTCAATGGAAGTTAACCAAATCAATAATGCAGCTGTGATCATGCTACCAATGTTATGTATAAGACCAGTTGGACAGAAACATTCATAATTCATATTGTCACCCTGGTATGTGTAAGAGCCTATAGCAAGCAACATAGGCTGACACATATATATATATTACATTACATGCCATGGATTGTACTTTTTTCTTACGCTGTTTAAATAATAATTAAGTTAGTTCTTCAGGGCAGGTGTCCATTGTTCAAAAGCATAGTTGCCTGGTGGGGGAAAAAAAGATGTCTTGGCGCCTGCTGTTCTGGGCCTTGAGGCTGTGGTATATGAGCTGAACCAGTCCATGACTGCGGTATAGCCGATGGCCTTTGATAATCCTACAGGCTTTACTGAAAAGAGCCGGTGTATCCTGGATGGAGAAGTTCACATCCATTGATACTCATGGGCTGTCCGTATATACAGTACTTTGTGCTTGAGGGCAATCCTCTCTGTGGAACTTCAGAATAAATCTTGTATAGGATCATTCATGGTCCCCATGCCGAACTTCTTCAGCTGTCCGAGTTTGGTCGGCAAACTTGAATCTCCAAGTTGGAGAGATGTGCGGCATGGCCAAGTCTGTTTGATACAATACCAGAGGTGTTGGATACCATCTTCACCACCTGGCGTCTTCCCGACCAGGGTGTCCAGGATCCAGCTGCACTGGCTGGGGTTGAGTCTACACAGTAGGTCTCTGAGTTTGGTGTGCGGATCATAGTGTTGAATGCTGATGGACTGTAGTCTACAAACGGTTATATCACATAAGAGTGCCTCTTCTTCAGGCAAGTAAATATACATTGAATAGAATTGAAGGAACAAAAAGAGCATGATGGTTTTCTGTGTGGAGTTTGCGCGTTATCCCCGTGTCCCCTATAGGGTAGGTACCCTCACAAAAAAACATGTAGTAATCCTGGTCTCTAAACTACTTCCCCCTGGCCAGCCTGAACTTGTCGAAATCCCTCTCCCTGTCATTAAGTCCATCTATGACAGTCGGTGCCTGAGGAAGTCTCATAATATCATAAAAGACCCCTCTCACCCCAACCACAGTCTGTTTGCCCTCCTCCCCTCTGGGAGACGTTTTAGGAGCCTTGGTTCCAAGTCCAGCAGACTTAGGAGCCTTGGTTCCAAGTCCAGCAGACTTAGGAACAGTCCTCTCCCTCCTCCAGTGTCAGCCCCCCCTCCCCCCAACCCATCCACCATCCCTGTCGTATCCGAGACTCTGGACACATCCTAGTCTATAGCACTATATGTGGACTCGTGCGATATGGCCACTGGGCTTGTGGAATATGGTCTCTGGCCCTTAGTTTAGCACTCTGGGCCACGTGCAATTAATTGGGCCACGTGCAATAAGGGCTACGTGCAATCTGGACGGATCATGTTTTTCTTCTTACTTCTCATATCATTATTTATTTATTTATTTAAATTACCCATATCTACTGTCACTACTGTACTACTGTAATTAATGTATCCTCCTTACTGACATGTTTGCACTATTGGTGAGATGCGAAAATACTTTTCGCTGTGCTGTACTTGTACTGTACATTGACAATAAATTGAATCTCAATAACGTGTTCTTTCCACGCGCTACGTCCAGCCGGGGAAACTCTCCCCAGATTGGCAGAGGAAGTGTAGCGCCCAGGATTACATTAGATAATTGACACTGGGTGAAAAATGGGTTACAAAATCGTGGGAAAAAAGATATTTAGAAGAGCATGATGCATATACAGTGCACAATCAGTCTTCCAACGCAACATTGGCTTAGCAAAATAAATCTACTGATTGTATTGATTTGCAGACAAATCAATAGTCAGAGTAGCTGCATTTACTCAAAGTTGATTATGTATACGTGTAGTATGTACTGCATCCTTCCACCATAGAAAACAACATACTGTACAGTCTCAGCAGAGAGTGACTAGTTGTCATGGAGATAGAGAAAACAAGCAAATATTGGATATTTGGATCCCCTCTGTGTGCAAGCCGAAAACGTGCGTGGACGTCTGCAGTCAGACAGAACCATAGCAGCAGGTTGTTTGTGTGTTGCCTCGCGTAGCCAGCCTTCATCTGCCTTTGCAATGCATACAGGCAGATTAAGTCTGGCCGCCTCTCAATTGTGGGAGGACTTCACAGCTGAAGTGGTGACAAGCCAATCAGATTCGTCTAGAACCAGGCTATAAACAACCAGGGCCCAGTTATGCAAATATGGGACGGGACATTGCAGGGGAAAAAAATCGAATGCTGAGAGGGACGAGACTAATATCCACACAGTGATATTAGTATCGCTATACGCGATTCTAGGTTGTGTGCATTTGGCGTTTGATTAGAAATGTTGTGTTTGTGAGCTTCTAGATTAGCCATTTTCGCTATTAAGGAAGAAAAATAAATAAGGCTTATGTTTGCACACCACAATTACAAACGCAACTATTTCTTCCACCAAAGGCTGCAAATCAATGCTTTTGAGGCTAAGCCACAGTGTGCATGTTAGGAAATGAGCCATAACCTGCTCAATACAGTATACTGTTTGTCAGGATTATGTAATATTCCGTGCAAATGACCTAATGTACTGTACAGTACAGCAAGGCCACATGGGCTTACAAAAACACAATCATGCAATAGGCTATACATAATTGAAAAATTGTTCTGTGCTCAAAACAAACAACTAAACCAGAGCACACGTGTTGTACGTGTGTAACGTGCCGCATTTTGATGCAAGTGGGCTGAAGAGCTGGCATGATGTCAAAGATCATTTTGCTGTCAATATGCATCAATATGCAAACATATTATGGGAAGCAAAATTGCTGTGGTGTGTTGTATTGCAGTCAACAAGAAAACAACTGTGCTCTGGGGCACATGCATGTGCGTGTGCTTGCGTGCGTGCTTGTGTGGAAGGGGGTATTGAATGTAGCCCATGGTAAACCCCTCCCCCTTGAAAAAGATAATGTAATTTTGTCCGTGGGACACAGAATGAGTGAAATGTTACCAAGGGGGAGGAGGGGTTTACCAGGCTGTATCGAATGTGTCATGAAAATGGTTCGGCGATTATAATTCCGGCCAGTCGCAGGCGACTTGCGGCGTCTTCCTCAGGCTCCATATACAGACGTATCAAACACATGCTGTGTCTTTGTCTGTGCTTAATGGCTGCCGTAATGCATTTCCAATGGGAGTCACATGGTTTGTTACCAAACATTTTTATTTGACGGCTGTCCTCTGCCTATCAAACAAAGTTTTTCTGGTCAAACCATGTGACTTATACATTGGAAAAGCATTAAACACAGTGTACAGAGATGCTAACCCACCACCTCCTTGTAGCGGTCCCGGCACACTGCAGAGGAAATGTTGAATCTGGCTTTTGGCACACGCCAGAGTGCCAATATTTTATTAGGACGTAGCAGGTAAGACAAATTAATCCCAACGTTTCGGCGGTTAAGCCTTCATCGGGGAATACAGAGCACATAATGGTTCACACTTAGTGTGCACATGTGTGTGTTGTTTTTTTTAGTTTTTTTTTTTGCTGAGGTTCCATACGGCTTGCTGTTGATTCGCGCACAGGAAAGGGTTCTGATGGTATTAGCCGGCTAATTGACTTCAAGCCGTGACAGAAATCATCCAGAGGGCTGCTTGACAGCTGGTTCACTCATTCAGCCATGTCTGTCCCATTGCTGGGTGTCGTCCTCCAGCTGCTTCTGATTACAGAACTACTCCGCTTTTAATCCCATTCAAGATGACATCCAGACAGTGTATTACTCGTTTTAAACTTAATCATTGCGGTACTGTATATCTGAAAACATTATAGGTTAGAAATAAGCCACAAGCTTCGCTGCCCGCATGTCTCTGTCACTTTGAAAATAATCTGCATGTGCGTGCAATGGCGTCCATGCGTTGCGCTGCTGTGCACATAACAAAGCAAAGGTACGTCCCATATCCTGGAGGGATGCGATGAAACGGATCTGCTAAACAGATTGTGTTATTTTACAGGTGGAAGGGGCCCGGTTGAAAAGTAATATGTAACTATTACTCTTGATTCCAAGTAGCCTCATTTTTCTGTAATAAGTAATAAGTAACATATTACTCTCCTTAAGTAATATTGCCCAACACGGCAAATCAGTGACTACAACATGACCATCCGCTCCCGACCTGAAAAGGAATACTTTACAGTTATACTGTTACAGTCATACTGCGCATCGAACTTACAAAGGTTTTCATTTACGCTTCCTGGCACAGTGTGCACTATGGATACCATTTTCCATAGCACTCGCATGGGCAATTCTCCATATAGCAGACCGTGGCCATCTTACCATATAAGTTAATGGCACAGTGCATGGTGCAACTTCCAATGGCAGCCCAGTCATCCAAACAGAAAAGTCCTATCTGATTGTATTAAACAAACATCAAACTCACCAACATTGAAGCTGTATACGGAAAGCTTGAATTATTCTCTTTCTATCATCAAAGTGTTTGTTTCATAAAAAAATCCACTGTAGACATGTTATGAGCTATACTTTGTGTCCTTTACCTAAGTGCTGGAGTTTGGAAGTGCTCGTTAGATATCACTAAACTGCGTAGTGCGTACCACCTGTTTTGAATTGGCACATAATGCAAGAGGCAGCGGGACATTGCTTTACTAAAAACGAGTGCTTCCAAACTCTGACGGTAACATGGCCGTGGTCTGCAAATGGTCAATTGAGCGTGTGTCCGCGATGGGTCATGTGTGTGTGTGTGTTCGTGTGTGGCTAATCTGCTGACGGGTCGTGTGCGTGTGCGTGTGCGTGTGTGTGTGGACTGTTGTAGGTAGGCTACCAACTACAAAGTTATACTTTCAATCCCTGATATACTGTACTCCGCGCATAACCCGCACACACTCTATACACAATTTGACTATTCAAATGCCAGAACGGGTATATGGGACTAGTAGTAACTAGAAAACAGTTCCCTACGGAAACTGCGTGGGCTCGCCAAAAGACGCAATGTATATAATGTACAGTAGAAAATCTATTAAAGCTGAAGGAAAAGTAAAAAAAAAAAGAATGTATAAAAAATTGTAAAAAGAATAAGCATAAATAATAAGTAAAAAGAAAAAGTTAAAGTTTTTTCTTAATAAGTTAAAAAAAAAAAAGTTAAAGTTTTTTCTTAATAAGTAAAAAAAAAAGTTAAAGTTTTTTTTTAATAAGTAAAAAAAAAAAGTTAAAGTTTTTTCTTAATAAGTTAAAAAAAAAAAAGTTAAAGTTTTTTCTTAATAAGTAAAAAAAAAAGTTAAAGTTTTTTGCTTTTTTTAAGTTTTCATTTTTTTCAAAAAATTACTTTTTTTTCAAAAAATTACTTTTTTTTCAAAATAATACTTTTTTTTCAAAATAATACTTTTTTTTCAAAATAATACTTTTTTTTCAAAATAATACTTTTTTTTCAAAAAAATACTTTTTTTTCAAAAAAATACTTTTTTTGGAAAAAATACTTTTTTTGGAAAAAATACTTTTTTTGGAAAAAATACTTTTTTTTGGAAAAATACTTTTTTTCATTTTTTTGCGTGCGTGCGTGCGTGCGTGAGCTGTGTAAAGGCCAGCCAATAGGAAGACATGGTGTGTGTGTGTGCGTGTGTGCGTGCGTGCTCTTGCGAGAGCTGTGTAAAGGCCAGCCAATTGCACAAATAGCAGACCTACAAGCTCACAAGGTATCACAGAGCAACTCATTGAGATCTTGTAACTTTAATGTCAGCCCTGTAATTAAGCCCTTATATGTCTCAGCTGTGGAAGTAAAAGACTTCCAAGTTCTATGCCAGTACTATGACTGGGAGATTAGAATGGTTCTGAATGGGGGAAAACTATGCCCGAACAAATTGCTCTATCGCAAAAAGTAAAAGTCGAATGCAAATATTTTTTTCGCTGTGAGTGGCCTGAGATATTGACGTACACCATGTGCGATTGTGGTGTTGGTACGATTGAAAATGTGGTTATAAGAGCGAGTTAAGAATTGTCTGCGCGATAATATCCTCGTAAGAATTATACAATGGAGGTCAATGAGCAGATTTGCTGTTTTTGTGTCACTTAAAAGGCCGTAGTTCACATTCTGTATGTCTCTGTGCTTTGGTGGTCACATTGTGTGAAAGAGGACATGTGTGGCTACAAAATGACCAAAGAACATGCGTGTAAAATGAATACTTTGGCCGGGACGACAATTTGTTTGGTAAATTTTCAAGGAAAGAATTTCAGTTTCCACACTCTAGTCAAAGAAGAGCCGCACTCTAAAATGGCACTAATTACGCGAAACGGCCTGCGATTGAACTGCGAATTCGGAAAAACCGTTTAACGTATTCGAATACGGTTTGAACCACGAAAAAGTCCAGAGTCGTGTGAGCGTTCTAAACTTTAAATCACGTTTCTACGACAAAGTATGCCAGAGTAATGAGGCTGCAAAAGTGAGGTTGATTTAGAGATAAATCCCATACAAAGTCAATGGCAGGAAAAAACTATAAATAAAGTTAAATATTTTAAAAAGTATAAACTTTTTCAAAACAACTTTTTCACCAATGAAAGTTCAAAGATAGATGAACATTATAAAGTTTGAATGAAGTTTCAAAGTGAAAGTATGACGGAGTAATAAGAGCTCAAAAAAGTTAACTGTGAAAAATGGGACCTTTCTTCCATCGACTCTCATTATAAAGGATGTAAAAAAAAGTTAAAAAGTTAAAAAGTATAAAAAGTATAAAACTTTGTAAAAAGTTGTATGCAAGCAAGCATAACTGCAAAGAGCTGAACAGTTTGAAGTTTGAACTAAAATTCTAGCATAAAGTATGTGGAAGTAGTAGGTGACCGAAAAAAGTGGCGGAAATTGGAATAAATAAATAAATATAAACTGGGGATACCTATTGTGTGCTCGCTGTGGCGAGCCCACAATAATATATTTGTCCCCCCCCTCTCCTATCCAAACAACGTTCCTGAGGGCCGTGGCGCCCCTTCTTTGAAAACCTGTGACTTTTTCCCCTGCGTGCCGTGCTGAAATGGCTCTCGAGTGTTGAAGTGCAGTATATGTTTTGTATGGATGGTGCACAACAGCATTGCCCAGTATCCCCTGTCTATTTGTCTCCTGGTTCCAGTAGCTCACCTTGGGGCCACTACTTGTATGCTGACCGAGCACAGAAATTGCCCTCCACTCTTGGAAAGGCGTGATGGCCTGTCACACTCCTTCACATCAGTCCACGTTATTGGATGTGGCTGACGCCTACATAGTGTATTTATTTTTTTCTTTCCCTGCCGTGTGCCGTCTCGGCAAAAAGGCAGGTATAAGGAAGGAGTGAGATGGCAGGCAGGCGAGACTAGGCAAAGTAATGGTGTGGAATACAGGGGGCGGGGCGTTCTTCTTGGCACGTGGAGGGACTGCCACCACTAGATCCATCTTCCCCTGCTTACGGCAGCTAGGTAATAGCCGCGCGGTGGGTGCACTTCAGAGGTTAGCGCACCGGAGATGAGGGATCTTAAGAGACCAGAGACCAAGCTAAGGTGATTTCCCCCAGTAGATGCCTCTTCATTTTACCCCAGGGGAGGGGAGGGGGTGGTGGCACTGCTATACCTGGGCCTGGGAGGAAAAAACAAGCATTTTCTTCTTGCCGGAAAACAGGGACAGAGGGGATCCACAAAGCAAAGCTGGTGGACTAGTTAAGGTTTTCAAAGCAGGTTGCCATATAGCCTCCCAGGGTCGGCAACGCTGGCATGCACAGTCATTTTAGACTGCAAACCTCTCGATAACCTCTCGCGAATGAAGACACTTCAAGGTATATCCGCTGACCAGACGGAATCGGGGGCGGTTATACGGGGGGCAGAGGCCAATACTCATCCCAAACCGAGCTTGTTTCGTGTTTTACACTCAGAGGCACCTGCCTTTCCCCTATACGTAGGCATTTATTCCCCCGTTCCTTTCAGCGCTTCATCCCACTCAAGGGAAAAGGATGACATTTCCGGGGTTGTCAGGGAGCAAAACGGCCGTCAGCAGCTTCCATTTTTCGCACTGTTAATACTTTTGAGCGAGATTCGGCCCATTTGTCTGCATCAACTCTAACCATCTTCAATCTGTTAAAGGCTCTTTGCCCCCCAATCCCCCCCCCCCCCAGTGGTGGGAGAGATAATTGAATTGCGCCCATTCTTCTTTGCTGAATTTTCACGTTACCTGTAGGGACTCCTGGAGGAAAAGTGCTCTCAGGAAATGGAAGAGAAAAAAAAATAAAAGCCCTTTTGAAATTCTTGTTGCAAAGGCCATTTATGAAATATGAAAATAATCTGCCAGACAGAGAGAGAGAGAGAGAGAGAGATGCTTTGCACTCACTGTTTGTAAGAGACGTATTGTGTGAGCCGCATGAATTTCACAGTTTGTGTGTATGTGCGTGCGTTTGATCTTATGAATACCCTGCAGAGCTCTTCACCACATTGACTAAGAGAGAAGCAAATGGTAAAAATCTCAAGAGAACGTCAGCCAATACGTAAGATGGAGCTGAGGCGGGGCCCGGACGGTGCTTTTGCGCTGGTTGGCGCTGGGTCCCCAGAGCCACCAGGGGGCCCCTGTGTGCCCTCCTGTGTCCTTGCGGGCTAACTGAAAGCGCCTATACCTTTTTTTAAAGATATTAGTATTTCAAGCAAACAGACCCAAGGGAGCAATGCGCCAAGTGGGAAGTCGGTCGAACTCAGACATAACCATAAACAAACCAAATACGGAATTCGTCCTTGCATTTCACTGTGCCTCGGACATAACTATAAACAAACCGATATGACCATATAAAGTACTGTATAGGCATGACTCAGACTTAACCATACACCAAACCTATATGTCCAGTAGGGAGATCCGGCTGTCCAGAGCCACATATCCGACCGCTATGCCCATATATGGTCATGTTGTGCATGTACGGGACCAACCAGCTTCAAACTTGGTGCGCGCGCACACAGCCATCGAACACTATAGCTCTCTACACTATAGCATGCAGCTTAACTAGTTCTCTACAGCACGCACAGCGTCATGTGCAATCATTTTACAGTTCTACTTAGTTCTCTACAGCCACTTCTATAGTTCAAATCTAGTGCAAAGTTCAACATGTTCAGCTTTATGCAGATTGTTGGCTCGTTTATGCTTTTATTTATTAAAAAAAACAAAAAACAGGGAAACTCTGTGTAAAGGAGCAACTTGGGCATGAAGGAAGCATGAGTTCAAGTCCGTTGCTCTCCCCATGTCCCCCATATATGGGGACTATAGGTTGGTGGAGGGTGTGTAAGAGCCCAGAATCACATTAGATAATTGACACAGGGGTGAAAAATGGGTTACAAAATCGTGGGATAAAAAAATTATATAAAAAAAAACCCAACATACAGTATATCTACACTTTTAAGACCTTTTTATTACCAAATTGGTCAAATATTCCTAAGAAAGAGGCAAACATTGTTAAAATAGCTGATCACTATGAATCGGCTATTGTCACAATATGTATCTGTGGAACAGAGTCAAACTACTGTAAATGTACAGTAATGCCTACAATTCCAAGTGCTTGTCAGGGTGGGGGGTTCCCAGAGGTTTGGGAACCCTTACTATAGGGCTGTATACTGTATACTGTATACCCTGTCACAGTATTGAAGTCCTACACCGGCTTGGACTATGTTCATAAAAGGAACACAGGCATCGATTGATTGAAGTATTTATTAACAGTTTGCAGAATATTACAGTACATTTCAAGCACAACTCTGTTCGTATTTCAATACAAAAACTGTTAACTGTGAGTGGTACGACAAGCATTATACACTTGTTTACAAGATGGTCCATCGTTTTCAATTCATAACATTTGGACGCATATACAACGGGTACTCTGATAATTGGTACAACGTGAATTGGATAACTGGAGGGGGGGGGGGGTGTCTTACAACAACATAAAGGTCTTAGGTGGTTACATCATGCAGAGCTCGGGATTTACTGTGGAGAGGAGTTGATAGGGGAAAAGGTGTGACTTGCAAGTGGTTCAACTTTAACCCATTCTGAACGGGAACCCATTTTGGGGTTTAGCATCATGTTATGCTTTGGCTATTGAAAAATAGCAGATCTACAAGCTCATAGCGCGCCACCGAGTGGCGCGCTACGAGCTTGTAGGTCTGCTATTTTTTGAAAAATCGAAGAACGACTGACATTTTTAGAATCTGATCTCAGGTCAGAATGGGTTAATCAGACCAGTGTGTGTCCAGTGGAAACCTCGTATGAATCTGATCTCAGGTCAGAATGGGTTAAGTCTATCAGACAGGGCTGTTTATAGATGGGGGGGGTTTAGTACGTTTGATTGACATTGGCTCATGCCTTCAGTGATTGCAGTGCTGACACCGTTGTGGTGATCACCATGCCCGTCTCAGAGAGTTGATTTAATTACAACCTTGACCTCATTGCAGACCCCTGTTGTCATGACAACTCCAGGAAGTTATGTCAGCTGCTGCTTTCATCCCTGCAACTACATAATATGATGATCAACAGATATTTGTTTGGGAGCTTAAAAATAACTACTATGGCCATGTATATACATTACCTATACCTGATATATTTCAGACTTTAAAACAAAGTATAGAGCAGGGCATTAATGTATGAAAAAGATGAGATCTGTCCAACAGTGTCCAATGTGTTAATATTACACGGGAGGGTGTGCGTTTACCGTCCTTAATCACAGATGGGCGAGCTCCATTCTGTTTGTGCACATAGCAGTGGAGCTGCTGAAAGTCCAATAATTATAAAATACAAATACAGCAGAATCCTTCCTTAGTTCCTCCATGCTGACACAAGCTACATTTTTTTTGACAATTTGTTACGTGGTGACACCCTATTTTGTGAGCGCCAGCAGCATCAACATGTGTGGTTGGATGTGTGGGTACATTGTAGCAATTTCCATCTTCTCTGGTGCATGGTCAAATACCAGTGGGGTCTATAGGGACGTCCAGGGAACGAATCTTAAACAATTAACAACTCGCATCTTTAATGGGGGTCCCCTGACACAAAATCTGTTTTAATTTCACTTGAATTCACTTGAATTCCTATAATTACATTGTGTGTGCGTTGAGGAGTTGTGGTGATTTGTATAAAACTACTCCTGAAAAGTGTATATATATTATATATATATATAGGCCTATATATGGAACAACATATTTTCAAATGGGGGGGGTCGGCGGCCAAATGCAGATAATTCTGGAGGTTCCTTGACAAGTTTGAGCACCACTGACATAGAAACACAGGTTTTTCAGATAACTGTGGGGCTTCACGCAGTGAGACGTCTGCATGAAGCCAACGTCAAGAGGGCATCATCTCGAGCCGAGCCATTGCGTCTCCGACATTTCATTTTACGGCGCTATGGAGACGAGTGAGGACTGGAATCAATGTGTTCATTCACATGAGAACATCTCACTGTGCTCCTCCTGTGTGCATTATTATGAGTTTGTGCGTGTACTGTACAGTACAGTACACTGTACACTACAGTATAGGCAGTGGGCACGGACACTATTATGTATTTTGTTTCAAATACAAAGCAACGTATACAAAAATACAAAAAAAAATCAAGTATTCCCCATGTGTGTATACTAACTGCAGGGCATTTTGGTGCCTCTGCCTCGTCTGTCTGAATTTGTTTCGCCCCGCTTTCCGGCGAGCCTCCCCCGCGTCCGAAACGGTTGAGAAATGACAGAGCTATACCGTGTGTGGGGATCCCTCTACTGTACCCTCTACTGTACTGTACTGTCACTGTACTGTACTGGCACACCCGAAATCACCATATATAATTAATATGTATGTGTGTCTGTGTGTGTGTTAGGTTGCGCACAGGTGGTGAAAAACAACCATGCTGTTTTCGTGCTCAGACGCACCCACCCACCCAGCCAGCCAGCCAGCCACCCAGCCAGCCACCCACACACAGCTCCGTAAGTGTTGCACCATTCAAAAAAAAGCTTCATTTGACTCAGCGGGTCACAGGTGAAGCACTTGTGTTCTGCATTTGTGTGAGAGACGACAAACATTCCTTAATTGGATGAAAACATTTGCATGTTCAAGCTCATTCACATATACAGACACAAACATCTCATGTAGTAAATGGTATCGCTATACCCTGTTTGCTGTTGCTCACGGTGAAAAAACTGCTCGCCCTCGTGCTTACAAACTGTATATTTTAATAACTTGATTACTGTACCCTTTAAAGGGGCTTATTCAAGAGAGGGGAACAATAGCTCTTCAAAATACATGTTCCTTCCTGTAAAAGATAAACACACTCGCTGTTATTAACCTTCAACCTTTAGTTTATTGTCACATTACAATAAGAGTGGGTGAAATTGTGGTGTTTTTTTAATTAATTTTTTTACTTGAAGCTCCCAGCTCTTTGCATTTTCAGAAATAGTCATGATAATAGAGAGACCCGGAAAATAAATCCCCATTAAATTTTCCTCATAGACTTTTCAGAAAGTATTTATTTAAAGACGTTTATACGCCGCGGACAAAGCCAACTCTTGTCGTGACAAATCATGACAACAAACTTTTCGGGCTGAACAAATAATTAGAAAGAAGGAGAAAACGGCAGGTTACAACACTTTTTTTTGTTGTTTTTCTTCTTTGTAATTATTTGTTTGGTCCAAAATATTGTGTTTGTTGTCATGATTTGTCACGACAAGAGTTGGCTCTGTACGACGCTTATAAGGTCTTTAAATAAATACGCTTTGAAATGTCTATGGGAAAAATGCATTGGAAACTATTTCCTGGGCCTGGTGGTGTCGTCATGAAAGGGGGTGACTGCGACCCTCTATATAGAGACGAGAGAAACGGACAAAGGAAACAAAGTCATAATGTAACATATGCTTGACGTGACCTTTGGCCACCAATTTGCCTGAGTAACAAAGTGTTTTTTGTTTTTAAATGCCATATCTCAAAATTTCCGTTTGTTTTCCTTTACGCTTTTTGCAATATGCCCCCAAATGTGTATGCATATATATATGCCAATTACGCACTGTGTGGGCAAGTACATTCTGTGTATCTGCATGTATGTTTGTATGATTACCATACCATACCATACCATCTTTATTTATATAGCACATTAAAATAACAACAAAGTTGTACCAAAGTGCTTTACAATAAAATAATAAAAATCACAACTTCATTTAAAAACAAACAACATACAGTACACAGCAGTGTGCGTGTGGATCCTCCATGCAATCTCCCTTCGCTGCATGCTCAATATTTCAGAGGTCCCCAGCTGGGACTTCATTACCTTGTCTCTCTGTACGGCTGGTGGTGGAGACGGCACATCTCCGCCGGCCTGTCACTCAACCAACAGTTGTCCTTATCGGGGCGGGTTGGCTGATTGGCTGATTGGCTGTCTCCGAAAGCTCTCTCCAAAGCTGCCGTGATGTATCTGTTTGATATGCCGGTGTTGTTGGTATGAACGCGGCTGACAGCGGCCTCTGAACGGGTCACACAGCTGCCTTGATTGCTCGGCCCTCTCCTGCCAGGAGGCTTTTAAAGGTTGATATTGAAGCTGTCCAAGGGAGATATTGACTGTAGCCGCAGCCCGTCACACTGTGCAGCAGGCGATCATGCTTATACCTCCGTCTGACAGAAGGCTGTCTGGACAGCTTTTTCCGCTAGGCAAACAGGCTTATGAACAATAGACACTAACCAGCCTGTTACCTGGCTGCCACACACACACACACATACACACACGCATGTGCGCACACACACAGAGGCAATAAAAACAGATATAGGAGCGCACGTCGCACGCATGCACACAATTTGAGAGGTAGGAGTCATAGGACCCATTCACACAGCACAAAGGCTACAAGGTCGAGGAACCAACACTTACTATAGAAGCGTGGGCTTCTATAAATGTTGACCTTTGTTTATGTTGGAAAAGGCACTGTATTTTTTTATAATAGCCTAGTATTACTATTATTTAGTATTCATATTAAACTATAAACAGCTATTTTGTATTGTTGGTACAAGGTTCTGGAATCAAAACCTATACATTTCACTCTTGTATACTGTACCTGTATACGGGATGTAAAATAAACATAATATTGAATCCTGGTGAGTCTTAAATGTGGGAACCCATGCATTTAGGTGCGACTGTGGCAGTGGCAGTAGATCCCGAATGAAAGGTGGAGAGCGAGAAAGTCAAAAGATGGACACTATTGATAGAGAGAGACGTAACAAAAGGTACATAGAGAGAGACCGCTACGCGAGACACAGAGAGCCTAGGGAGAAAGATATTCAACAACAGATACATCAGTCTCCAGCCTTTCACTTGTTCCTATATGAAACCAGGAGATGAATCACCTTTATCCTGTAACTTAGACAATGCAAAAGACGTATTCGGTACTAAGGTGTCACACCATTCATTTATGTAGCAAAAAAAAAAAGCTTTCTCTCTTTCAAAACTGGCACCAATACTCTTCTCTTCTCTTCTCATTCTTGACAGCCTACTCTACTGCATCCTTCAACCATAATGAATACAATATGCTGTAACCGATATCTATGGTTCAGAGATCTGCAAATATCACATGATTATGAGCATTACTCAGTGTAAACATTCTAACAATCGGTTGCAAAACTGAGGCCCATGCTAACATTTGCATACCTTGCTTGTAAACGTAAGGCATGCCACGTGGAGTACAAAACACTGCTGTTAATTGGCCTACAAAGCAACCAAAGCCAAGGTATTCCCCATATCTTCAAAGCCTGAACTAACCTACAACCCCTCCCTCTCACTCAGATCAGCTGACACTATAGCTGTCAGAACCTCAACCTTCCCTAAAACATCCAGGACAACAGCTCCACTCTTCTCCCTTTCTGGCTACCAAACTGTGGAACGAATTCCCCCGTTGCAGTTAGAACTGCATACTGCACTCCCAATCTTCCGCCGTAATCTGAAGAATCACTTCTGTACAGACTCCAGCGTAGCCCGTAGTACTTGCATAGCAGTAGCACTTGCCTTGACGACATTGCAGGCTTATACAATGGCTGAAATACAATGTGTTGTGTAGACAGATGGCAGGACATTGTACTGTATGCCTTGCATCCTAGATATAGTGTGTATATTTCCAAATGTTGTACAGTTTATTATTATTTATTTAATATTAGGGCCTACTAGTACTGTTTAGGGGCCGGCAGTAGCTGGATGGCAACCGCAAAGTTCCCAGTTCGATTCCGGGCTTCCCCAGAGTTGGTGTCGAAGTGTCCTTGAGCAAGACCCTTATAATTGGTGGTATATGAATGTGTGTGAGAATGAGTGAATGTACTGTAAATTAATGCACAATCTATGTAAAGTGCTTTGGATAAAGGTGCTATATATAATGCACCATTTACCTTTTTAGACTGATGATATGTTCTTAATTGGTTTACCTATTGTCGTAGATTACCATTTCTATGCATGTTGATTATCACCTCATGTCTTTGCTTGTTGTAAATCACTCTGGATTAAGAGTGTATGCCTACATTGTAACTGTCAGCTAAACCACCCCAATTTTAAGGGAGAGAACATGTAGTCTCTCTCTCTCTCTCTCTCTCTCTCTCTCTCTCTCTGGCACTGGAAATGCATACCTTCTTCTTCATTAGAATACATTATTCGATGTAGCCCCCTGCTCAGCATTGCTGATCTCCAGCCAGGCAGTTCCCACAGAGCGCCAAGGGGGCCCTAGTCTAAATCTTCTCAATTTCGACCCCTCGCACAGGGGAACATAAAAACCAAGTGTCAGGCGAGGTCCATTTCCTTCCCCCCCTTGCGTTGTAAGAGAGCTTATAGTGCAGACCAGAAAGGCTGTTTCATTTTCCCACGGCCCCTGAGGTTGCGGCAGTATACCGGGCCTGCGGGAGGAGGGGGGGAAAAATAGGAAAGTCTGCACCGCGATAACAATGTTACACTCTCCTCCTCTCTGTTCCGCTTTTTGCCTTTCCCCCTGCACGTTTAATCCATAACACCAGGACTCCGCTTTTACTGCTTTCAAATTTGACCTTGACTTAAATCCATCAAGCTGACATCTTGTGGTAGAAACAAGTGGGGCCCCCCGGTGGTGGCGTCATAGAAAAGTCATTGGTCAGCTCTCTCGCTCTCTCTCCCCCTCACTCTCTCTCCAGCTGTAACAGGCCTCTGCTGTTGCAGGAGGCTATATTTCTCTCAGCTGGGGCATTCTAATTACCAGTTTCCATTTACACCCCCCCCCCCCCCAACAAAACAAGGTACAGAGCTCCTGGAAGCAGACATGAAGTAATTGCCATAAAAGGTTTTAGAGCAGGGCTACATGCAGGGGGATTATAGCACTGTAGGTATCCTCCTCGCTCACTCGCTCTCGCGCACACACACACGCACACGCACACACACACACACACACACACACACACACACACACTTTACTACTTTGGTTTCTCTCGGCCTTCCCTGCTCCTCTTTGTTTCGTCTCACTCACGCTCACACCGCCTGGCTCTGTCTCTGCAGTGTGTTTCGCCAGGGTTCTTTTAGCCTACCGTGCCGTCCCAGCGGATTTGACAGGAGGTTATGGAAGGTTTGATGGGGTAGACAGAGAGAGAGACGTTGAGAAAGTGATTTTGGGGTAATGAAGCGTCGATGTCAGGGGATGATTTATGAACCACTCCTCACTCCATCTCTCTCTCTCTCTCTCTCTCTCTCCCTCTCAAATCTCATCTTGCTTCTCTTGAAGCCTGATTTATACCTCGGGTTGTGTCGTGCGGCGAATATAGCCGATCTATAAGCTCACAACGTGTCACGACGCAACGCCCCGTGAGCTTGGAGATCTGTTTTCAGTGTGCGACACCGTCGTATGGCAGGGTATAAGTTGAGCTCGACATTCTCCCAGTGGCGGGATTGTGTACTACACAATCTAGAATGCATACATGCAATTCCTGTGTTGAAAATGTTTGTTTAGTAAAAGTACAAAAGTGTTCAAGGCATCAAAATATAGGCTACTTGCAGTAGCAAAGGTAAAAGACTCAGACTGACCCATTGCTGGATTGTAATCACTTTAGTTTAATGTTGTAGAGGGTCGTGATCTTAATTATTGTGTGTGCTTCTGAGCAGCCTAACCTACTAATATCATAATTTATCAGGTACCTGTTGTATTAGGTAATAATATAAATCAGCAAAGTAGCTATAGTATGTAAAGCTATTATATATAAGTGTAGTAGAGTAAAGGTACGATATTTGCCTTCTAGAGGACTATAGAAGTACAAAGTAATAACAAAATGGAAATACAAAAAGTACCTTTAAAATTGGACTTAAGTAGAATACTTGAGTGTTTGTATTCCATCTATCTTTTCCCATCACCTCCCTTCTACCAGCCTCTCACTTATTCTGTTTGCTCTCTCTCTCTCTCTCTCTCTCTCTCTCTCTCTCTCTCTCTCTCTCTCTCTCTCTCTCTCTCTCTCTCTCTCTCTCTCTCTCTCTCTCTCTCCCCCCCCCTACTCTCCCAGCCACTGAGTTGCAGTCAGTCCTGGTAACACATACAGAATAGCTCCATTCTGTCCACGCGCGCGATGATCACTGTAGCGTTTCATGCAATTGGATGCCGCTGTTTGTTTGATATAGCATTTCCAAACCCATTCAACCACGTGCCTCGCAATATCTCCATTTAATCGCAGAGCCAATACACACATCGAGAACGGTATATCTGAGAGAGACCCTTGAGCTCAGAAGAAGGAATTAATTCACCCTACTAATGCGTGTGGAGTGAATGAATTCCTTCTTTGAGCTCAACCTGACACTCCATTCCAAAGTCATTTCACAATCAGTGGCTCTGCTACAAGGGTTCCATTGTTTTGGCACAAGGACACTGTTAGAGGACAAGTGGCTGTCAAAGGGATTCAAATGCTATAAGACATTTTCAGAACAGTACTATTCCTTTGACAACATAATATCATGGTACAACTATAAGTTAGGCCTATAGTAGTGCTGCTTTGTCAGTTATGTTGATCACAGGGTAGCCAGGCCTGGCAATTAGTGTCCTCTTGATGAGCAGCGAGGAAAGATTTAACAAGGACTGTTGAAATGCCATATGCTGATACTAAAAATATCAAAGAGCCCTGAATGTCAAACAATGGATGAACATATTGTGAATTGTGATCACTTGGGATGTTGAGGTAACAAGGGAGACAGCACACCTTAGAATCCATGTAGAGAGAGATAAGAAATGTATACGATATCGGCCAACCTACTATATGATGCATTGCATTCCAGTATATCAACAACAATTGGGGGAATTTTCTTGACATGGAGCGACTCCTGCAAAGTTCCATATTTGACCAAAGAAGCCAGGCAACCAACAGTTCACCAGGGCATTTTCTTTTTATATATATATATTTTTACTTTTGTCCAGTCACATTTTTCAGCTCACCTTTAGTCTCCATACTCGACTTCTTAGCAACATTCGTATCAATCAGATCACCCTCTATCTTCTTTTGGCCTTTCTGGCTGTTATATAGTGTGGCGTGCTGTCCTGACCGTGACATATTGTAGCCTTTCATTCGTCTTCATTGCACTTCCATGACACCACCCGTCTCGCCATTTGAGAGACCGTCGTCAAGGATGGCAATGTTTGTCTCCCTGTATGGATGATCTGTTATCTTCCTTGCGGGGTATCTGATGCCTCCAAATCAGGATGGATTGCCACATTTTACTTTATGCCCACACACGAGTGCCGGTGAGGGAAAGCGTACCAGAACAAAAGTGCAGTTTGTTCTTGTGAGGCCCCTAAGTGATGCAAACAATACTGTATATCACTGTAATGCGACGGCCCCTTGTTTTGCTGATGCGACTGGCCTCATCATGGGAGGGAGGCAGTGCTGGCAAAGGGCCGCCTTGATCGCTGCAAAATGCTTCTCAGCAGACGTTTGTTGTGGAGGCACGTGGTGCTATATGCATGCGGGATGAAGCCTTGCTGGTAATCAAGAAGAACAAACTTAACCAAGCTTTTAATTGTTGTTTGTGTAACTGTCTGTTCTCATTTAAATCGCCTCGCGGGATCCATGCAATGGAGAGGCATGTGTAAATGGCACAATAAGGGATTATACACCCGACCCAACATTACGTCGTAGATTCTTATTTGTGAAGTAATTGAGACATCATCCGGTTGGTTGAACTCACTGCAACCTTGGGGTATTTCCCCTTCAAGCTGTCTTTGAGGTCTGAGCCACTGTTGCTAAACGATCTCTATACTAGAATGAATGACTGCCTTTATTGCAGACTCGGGGTCCATAGAGAAACATACAAAACACATCCAATACCCAATATCCAATTCAATTCAATTCAATTCAATTCAAAGGGCTTTATTGGCATGAGAAAACATACGTTTACATTGCCAAAGCAGAAAGAACAAAACAACAGTACAGCAATACAATCAAAACAAAAATTATGTACTTTGAAGGTCAGAATCTTCAATAGATCAACTTCTGTGTACCAAGATAACTTGATGCAGGTATAGTGCAGGAATATACACAATGATTAGTCTTTAGGGTGGTTGTGTTCCATTTGATATCCTTCTCCTATCACAGCAACTCACAAATCTTGCTGCTGTGTTTGCACATTGTTGTACTTCGCCCAGCAGATATGGGAGTTTTTTGTCATTGGTCATGTTTTCAAAATCTCCGTGTGTGGTTGTAATCTGTGGGAAGTATGTGTCTCTGATGTCTTGGTACAATGGACAGATGGTTAGGAAGTGTAGCTCGGTTTCCACTTCGTTTAGTGTGCAGTGGGTGCATAGTCTGTCTTCTCTCGGGATACAGGTCTGCCTTTGACGGCCTTTCTCGATCGCGAGACTGTGCTCACTGAGTCTGTACCTAGTTAAGATTTTTCTTTGTTTTGGGTCGGTCACGGTGCTCAGGTATTCTGCCACTGTGTATTCTCTGTTTAGGGCCAGATAGCATTCTAGTTTACTCTGCTTTTGTGTTGCTTCTTTCCAATGTGTCAGATAGTTTTCCCTTTGCTGTTTTATAATTTGGTTTAGTCCAATGGGTTTTCTATCTCGTGGCTCTGTTTGTGTTTGTGCCCGATCGGCCAACCTTCGGGTGCATATCCAATAGAGCCCGACCGATGACAGACTTTTGGGTCTGACGCTGACAATATCTTGTAAAAGACAAAACATTTTTTGTAATAAAAAAATAAATAAAAAATGTTCTAATCAATTTGAAAAAATATATATATATATTTGATTCAAATTCCTATTAGATAATATTTAACTTATGAGAAAAACATATAACAAACAAACACTTTCCCTTTTGCGATACCGGTATATGTATTTAAACAAAATAAACTTTATTTAACCTAATTAATTACTTAATTAAAAATCCTTAAACTTTATTTAATACATATTCAAAAAGAGCCAATCTACAAGCTCACAAGGTACTTCAACGCAGAGCGACTGCTTAAAAAAATGGAACATATCGGCTGCATATAAATTATAATTGCGGACACTGAAAAAAGGATGGTCGATATATCCGTCAGACAAATGCATCGTTCGGGCTCTACTCTCTGATCATCAAAGCATGCACACCGCCATGTCACGGGGTTGTGAGTACAGAGTATACAACCCCGCCAACAGTTTCAGCGGCTCTGCCTGCATGGTGTCTTAAACAGCAGACGGATGTTGGTTGCGTCGATCGGCCAACCTCCGGGTGCATGTGTGTGTTTGTAAACGGTTGTAAATGTGAAACGGGGCCTCGCTGAAAAAGGACACGCAAGCTCACCGACCTCCCTGGACGCACAAAGGTTAAAACTATAAAGCGGCCATTTCTGTCCTTTGCTATAGTCTCGCGTCATTGCACCACTGTCATCATGCTGCTTCCCCATCGGAATTCAGAACAGACACTTTCTCTCAGGGTTATGAACTAAACGTTATTGTATTGATTGATATGCTGTGTGCATTCAATTCTTATTTTAAACTTGGTAGTCGGGAAAAAGGAACATCACAGGTGCAGCATGGTGACTGGGCGCATCATGTTTGTTTTTAGTTTATTTTTCTCCTAAAATTATGTTTTATTAAATTCAACATAAACGAGGCGGAACCAGGGCGGAACAAGGCAGAAGGCAAACAAATGGTGACAGTTTTCTAATAAGTTAGGTGAGCATGCATGTTTACATTAAAATAACATCACTAACATTCTTCATGCAAGCACTGGAAAAAAAAACACAGACACACACACACACACACACACACACACGGTAGAAAGTTGCGGTAGAGCCTCTCTCTCACTCCGTCTCACATAATCGCATCCCATGCATTGTCGAGCTGTGCTGCCGCTGCCATGCAATATAGAATATGATGTCCCGTTGCAATATACTTTCCCTTCACTCTATGGAGCACTCCTGACAAATAGACATGGCCATGTTGCGCACGGCCGCACAGTATAGTCTACTCCCAGAGCTGTTGTTTACCAATCCAAGTGCATTCTTTGTGGTGTTATACAATAAAAAACTCGGCTTCCCATCATGCGACCCAACGTGCATTTCACATCAAGGAAACTGAAAACTGTAAAAGCTGGGTCTGATTGTGAACACAACGGTGCGAAGAGGCGTAATTAAGCGTGCATTGTAATAATAGATATGCATTTGGCAGTATAGCAGCTCGGGGGATATCCTTGGAATCCGAAGGTCCCGTAGGTTTGATTCCTGGCAGCAGGACGGCACTGAACCCGCGACGAGCAGGTTGCTGCCTTGCATGGTTTCCTCTGCCAATCTAATGACTTACTGTCACCTCATGGACACGTGACCAACAGATTGTGGCACCCCGTCTTTAACAGAATATATAATTCATACTCCTATTTACGCTGTTTCGGCGCTGTAGTGCCGAAATGATTTTCGGCTCGTCAGAAATGTTCAGTAGCACCGAAGAGCCGACTTTAGGACGGTACCCGCCCCCCCCCCCCCCGAACCTCAAATGACGTCAAATTGTAGGCTCTACAGAGCCGAACCGACTTTTATTCGGCTCTAAAATAGGAGTATGAATCGGCCCTTATCTGGTGGGAAAATATTATTTTCACCCAAAACTGGCACGGAAAAACAACAGTCTGGCAACACGTTCACTTGCATTTCCCCTCAGCACTGCATGGAGTTTAATCTATTCCTTCCTGTTCATTTATTTTATTTTAACCCATTCTGACCGGGAACCCGTTTTGGTGTTAGCATCATGTTATGCTTTAGCTATTGAAAAATAGCAGATCTACAAGCTCATAGCGCGCCACCGAGTGGCGCGCTACGAGCTTGTAGGTCTGCTATTTTTGAAAAATCGAAGAACGACTGACATTTTTTAAATCTGATCTCAGGTCAAGAATGGGTTAATCAGACCAGTGTGTGTCCAGTGGAAAACCTCGTATGAATCTGATCTCAGGTCAGAATGGGTTAATACCAGCAGTTCCACTGAGATGGAATGCAGACTATACATTTGGCTGCTCATTCAGTCAATATAGGCCCGTCTGTTGCTTACACTGCAAAATGATGAATGTTAATTTAACATCAGGCTATAGGGGTCCATAATTTGGTTCCAGATACTGTGAGAGTTAAATTGACATTGAGGATTTGACTGTGCCGTGTGTGAGAAACCTGACCAGGAAACAGACGGACAACATATAGGATAAAACATGCAAATATTCACATACAGTATAGCCTACATCATACAAATGCATTAATATTGTAATTGTAAGCAAAAAAAACAAAGATGGCCACTTGCCCACCCATCAAAATCCAGAATCTTTTTTTACTCAACAATAAGTCACAAACAATATAGGGATTTTCAAAATCCTAATTCATACTCGCATAGGCTACTGCACAGTACACCACATCAATATCTTATTATGACACTGCAACAGCCCAAAATGCATGCACGCACACACACACACACACACAGAGTAGGCCTACCACCATCATCTCAGTCTGATGGACACGCATAGACACCCATGTCTACATGTATCGTTTCACATGTCAACGTGCCGAGAAGCCTCCCTCCCTGAGGCGAGCCAGCAGCAGGCTGTCTCTGCCCACCCGTCACCTCCAGTCGACCCCCCCCTAAAGCCATTCCATTATTTATGTGTTTAATCTCTCACGGTGCACATAGTGCACTTCATGGCCTCGCAAGTGCGCCAGGTGTGGCACGCGGAACGAGCTCCTCCGTTTGCCTCTGCCTCACTTGTCGAAGCGAAGTGCACTTTGGTGGCTCAAGCGTTCATTGATCCAACCGGATGGGAGGGCGGTGCACTGCCTGTCATTATAGTTAAAGTTACGGGGGGGGGGGGGGGGGGGGTGTCAGTCAACGCCAGGGCCGCCGAGCGTGTAATGTAACGATTCACAAGCAGCGAACGGATTTGACATTCAGAGAGATGCACAGCGAGAGAATGGGGGCGTGGCAATGTGCCGGAGGAAAGCGAAAAAAAAAAACACTGCCGGCAGATGGAGCACATCAAAGCAGCCGCACCCTATTATTGTATACCAGTGGTTCCCAAAAGTGGGGTCCGGGGACCCCTAGGGGTCCTTGAGGGAGTTCCAGGCGGGTCCCCGCAGCTTAATGATAGTTATGAACCAAATAGACCCTTATGGGTCTCTAACTGAACTGTGCAAATGGAACCAAAGTTCCATTTGTACAGTTACATTAACTTTGATTTTGCAATATACATTGGGGTCCCAGAGATAGAAATGCCAATAAATAGGGGACTGTTGTCTTAATTCTGGTCAAGCTGTTAAAAATCACTCCTAGAGACGTAAAATATCTTCTCTTATGGGGGTCCTTGGCATATTATTTTCAAATGGGGGTCCGTCCGCAGGCTAATGAGGTGGTCCTTGACATGAAACAGTTTGAGAACCACTGTATGTATACTATATATACGGTACAACACCCACACCGGCGTGCCTTCATGAAAAAGAGCATGCCTGCATGGCGAGCTCTGGAGACTGGCTGTCATGGTGACGTTGCCTGAACGCCATGCGTGTCACGGACAGCGCGTGTTCTCCCTGCCACGCGCGCCAGTGCAACACGTCCTTGTTGCGTGCACGGGTGCTGCACTTAAATGACGACATCACCCATTTTCAACCTATACCCATTTCATACCTTATATTTGGTTGAAAATGTTCGTCCTTTACAAAGATAGATATACTGTATACTTCAATACTAGCACATCCTCTGCAATGTTAATGGTTAGCGAAAATACAAGGTACACTCCCACTCCAATGCCATATTTCCTGACTCGTTTGCCACGGCTTTTTTTTATTATTTTTGGTCCTGTGGTTCCTGAGGCTAAGTGACTTTCTCAGGGTTGCTGGGGCCGGGGGAATTAACGTGGGACCTTCTGTTACCCATTCAGCTATGGCCGCCCCTCCTCTTTTCCTTTTTTCTCCTTTTTGCCAAGGACACACTTTGTGTTTAGTATTTGTTGTGCGGCGGCTAAACTCCCTGAAGGTTGAATTGCCTATGCCCAACTTCCTGGGTTTGTGTAAACACAAACACAGAAGATAAAAAGTGAAGACGCAAATTCAGAATGAGATGGTTCATGATGATATAAGAGCGCCCCTCAATTCACACAGGTGTGATTCTTTGAGGGGCAGATGTCCAGCTTTTAGTGTACGTTCTAACACAAACTTTGTCCTACACAAACATTAAATCCCATTGACAATGAATAAGGTGAGGACGCAAATTCTGATTTGCCGGAACGAGATGATCTATGATGGATATACGATAAGATCGGCCCTCACTTCACAACGGTGTGATTTTTTTTTAAAACTTGACTATATACTGTACTTCCACATCTCAGAGGAAAATACCGTATTGTACTTTTTACTCAACCGCAATTATTTGACAGCTTTTGTTTACTGGTTACTTTGCCAGTTTATATTATCACAAAACCCTATATTACACCTATAACCATATAGGGCATTGGTTCCAAACCTTTTTATACTGAAGTACCACCTCAGAAAATATTTGTCTCTCCAAGTACCACCCTAATAACTGATGTTATAATACAGGAGCGTAGACCTGCCTTTTTTTGTTCCATTCCTAAGCCAATAATAATGCTGCTAATCTGACAAAACTCTGTCTAATCACTAAGCAGCACAACTGATGATATTTCTAATGTGATTAATCCGTTCTCAAATCTTCTAATAACGGCTAGGTGTGCTGTCCGTGTCATGCTCATTCCAGCACGGCTGGAGAGCTTATGAGAACTACTACCTGTAGTAATATAAATATTTCGTTCCACTTTTGTCTTTTTTTCCCCTTTTTTGGGGGCGACTCCTCTGAGTACCACCAGAGAGGGGATACCACCAGTGGTACTAGTACCAGTGGTTGGGAACCTCTGATATAGGGCCTATACCCAATAAAATAACCCATTCACAGTCCAAAGTTCACAATCACATCATCGTGGCTGTACTGCAAGTATATCGATGCTATAATACGTTTTTCATTTTACTCTAGTAAAAGCATTGAATACAGTATTTGTTTCATGTTGTGGTTTTGCTACTTAGATCTGAGTACTTCTTCCACCACGTGTGCTGCAGTTGCTGAGTTACCACATTTTGCAGCACCCCAAATGCTCCGATATCCCCGATATCCATTCCCTCCCAATATCTCTCCACCAGGGTTGTCAAGACAATCCCTTCTTCACCTCTCTTCTCCTCTCCTCTCGACATGGCCGTGTGGCTCTCGTTGGGTCGCTCCACCCTCCCCTGCCCTCCCATGATAACAGTCATTATCGCCCTCACAAGGAGGCACGCCACCCACTAAGACAGAGAGACATGCCAAGACACACACGCGGACTACTGAAAGGTCACACACTAGGAGGGGGAGGTGGAAGGAGGGGAGTTGAAGATGGAGCATGCATGGTGGTGGTGGTGGTGGTGCTGGAAGACACACGCTTGTAAGTGCAAGAGTGTGCCGATCGCTTCACACACCCCACTTCACAGCACATCGCCGCTGTCGGGTGGAAACCTTGTATGTCCTAAAGTCTTACTTTTCAGGAAATGGGGGGGGATAGGAAAGAATCTGTGTATTCCAATTTATCAAATGTAGATGTGAAATAGTCACAAGCTCTTGTCAATGCATTTCCTTGGTTTTATACAAATATGTATATACAAACCCACAGACACACTTATTAACCATTTTTTTTTAAATAACGAAAATTGCAGATGGTCACAAAGTATCGCGGTGCGGCACTTCTAGAACTTGTAGATCGTTAATGTTCTCTACTTTTTCACAGTGGTATCTTATTCAACGAGGTATAGGGCATTAGTTTATGGAGAAAAAAATATATATAATATAACAAAAACACTCAAATAGCATGTGGAAAAATCCAAACCATCCGTGCTCCTCTCCTCATAGGAGCCACACATTTGGTGCTGAGAATAGAGAAGTCGTGTTCAGCATTTGGAAGCCCGAGAAGAGTTGTCTGCTACTATATCGATAGACATGCTGCATTAATAATCACAACCAGTTATATATGTATTGACAAAAAAAGAAGAAGAAAATAAATATATATATATATATTATTATAATTAATGTATTTTTCAGTGGGTTTGAATTTCAGTAAAGAACTACATTATGGTCTGGGCCTGCCTAGTAGTGCATACACATCTTGCAAAAATAAAGAGTTGCCTGGGGCTAAATGCACAGTATAGGTGCAAGTGCTCGTATATAAAGTATTGGAAAAATAACTCATTAACTATCAGTGTAGCTTTTTTTATTAGCAAATTGTGATGACATTTGACATAAACCAATTTAAATTAAGCTTTTTTTTTTACGTGAGTGGGCATCGACGCTTGCGATATACATTCCAATGCCTCTATAGATATCAGCGATATGATTATTTACATCTCGCTGTGAAATGAACGACAGCCTTTGCTCGTTAAACTGGGACACGGTGACTGCCGCTGTTGCTGAATTCACGTGCTGCGGTTTCAATGAGTTGGCGGCGGCTGCTGCACAGATTTAGCTACTATTTTAGCATGATAAACTTCAAGAAAGAGAACGGTTGAAGTTTCCCCGTATAGTCCCTGCTAATAATGTCATCAGCAGCTATACATTCAGAAGCTATTCACACAGCCAACCTCAGAGACACGGATGGCTCATTTCCATTGCTTATAGTGCCAGGGGGACCGTACCTATGTTCCCTCGGGTCCGCGTCAATATGCCGACGGTCCGATCGACAACCTACCTCAAACCCTAACCCTAACCCTAACCTCCCCCGGGGGCAGACACCTAAACCTAACCACCCACCCTCTCCCGACCCCCGGCGCACCTCGGACCAATGCTCCTTCTGAGGGAACATAGGGCTGAGGGAACATATAGGGCTGAGGGAACATAGGTATGACCCCGTGCCAGGGTGTACTAGCTAGGCCATGCAGGACTGTGGCGGCCCAAACGCGGCGGAAGCCTTTTACAGCCATTCCTTTCTATCCAGTACAATCAGTACGAACAGGCGGGATCTTCAGGTTCATGTTCATGGCCTGCGGTGTTGCTATAGTAACTTAATGCTGCAGTCTGTTATTATCTGTAATGCTATAGCTGGCTAATTGGGCTCATTTATGTCATGTCAAAATGACATATTTTGTGTACTGTTGACGTGAGTAATGTTGACACTTTTCATATGACACTTAGTCATAGTTTGTGAAGAATAAACATTGTGTTTATATATTTAGTAGGGATTTCTTTGCTCCCGATCCGATTCCGATCATTTGATTTTGAGCTTCTGCCGATACCGATTTTTCCTGATCCGATGTTTATATTTCACGGAATTTAATTTTTAATTTATGCGTATAATATCCCAAATCACAGACAATATCCAGTCTAATATCATGATATGGATATAATATTGACACTAGGGAGGTCCCGATCATGTTTTTTGGCTCCCGATCAGATTCCGATCATTTGGAAAGGACGTGATCGGCCCCAATTTCCGATCACCCGATCCGATTTGGACAACCCTAATATTTAGTTTACGTTTATGGCTAGTTTCATCATCCTTGATTGCCAGCTGCCAGTCCAGTTATTTTTTTTAACCTTTATTTAATCAGTAAAAACACATTGAGACTGCATCTCTTTTACAAGTGGGAACTGGCCAAGAGGAAGAAATAGAATTACACATCATATATGCTACATACATCATAAATGCTAAGTTTTGGAACAGCCAATAAAACATCCATAATACACCTCAAATACCTGAAACAAATCACCAAAGTCCTAATCTTTTAGCAGCAGGGAAAAATACACAATATACAACATATCAACCGACATAATAAATATATACAGTAGGCATGAACATAGGCTAGTTAGTACATATATCCAAACATGTGCAGATGTTGGACTGTACATCTAAGTCTTAGATGTACAGTCCAACATCTGCACATTGAAAGTTCCCTTGAGAAGTTTCAAAAGGATCATCTTAGGGCGCTTTCACACCCAAAGTTCGCTTAGAAGGTCCGGATCAAGGACCAAGGACCAAATATTTGCATTTTGATTTTGGTCCGTTTGGTGTTCACACTGGACTTTGTAAAGCGTACCAAATATGTAAACAAATGACACGTGGACATGTTAAGCGAACCAAATAGTGAGGGAAAAAGAACATGAGGGGAAATCACTGTCTACAATTTTTGGGGCAACCTTCAGTCACACAGAGAGAGAAGAGAACAGCAACATGACAGCAACAACTTGCTATTGCATTCATTCTTATTAATTATTTTATTAGCCAAATAAGAGCAACAGATGAACAGGAGCAGGTGTTTGAACAATAATGTGCTTGCTCCTGATGCATACAATTCACGGAGACGTATACGTATAGCCTACAAGGTATCCCCGATAAAAATGACTTTTCTTCCATGTGTGCACCTTGACCCGATTAGATATATGTTATTTCTGCGCATCAAATCGGCGGGCATTTCCATGTCATCTTATGGTTTAAACTTGAAGGTGGTCAGTTAGTAGGTTATTGAGCTTCAAGTCAGAAAAGCTCCTGCAGCTAATTGAGTTGACCTAGTTTTACGTCTTTTGCTAAAGTGATGTAGGCCTAATCAATTAATCATTTGGGACCACCTGTGTATAGCTTATTTAACATTGGCTTTTTCTCTATACGTGCGGCCGTGCGCGACATGGATGATTTTAAATATTTCAAATTCTCTGTCCCTGCGTCTCTCCCATATGAATATATGGGTCTCTCCCCCTCATGTGCGCCCCCCCCCCCACACACACACACACACACACACACACACACACAGACAGACAGACAGAAAAAAGGAGGGGACACGAGTTGAAAGAGAAACTCTCGCATGAAGACTCATGCATCGCATGCTTTGTCATAACTTTGCGTGACGGCGGCGCATGCTTAAAATAAACAGATCTACAAGCTTACATCGTGTACCATATACCGTACACCGTGTCGATAATTATACATCTGTTATTTTTGCGCATGTGAACCTCGTACGCTGCCATTACATTTGCGCTGCGCCTCGACATGCGTCTACTATTAAAATAAAATCAGACTGTCAGCTGTCATATCAATAGTGATCCCCGTAAAAAATACATGCTTTTATAACTAATTATTAATGCAGCCTCACAACTGCCGAAGCCCGACAGCTATTTTGGCTATCGTACTGTATTTGGTCCTCTATAAAGTCCGAATGCATTCACACCAGTAACGAACCGCACCGTGGTTCGTTTGGAAGCGAACCGAGTCCGGCCTTTTTTAGCGGACCATGGTTCGTTTCTTTGATCCGCACCAGAGTTCGGATGCATGTTCACACCAACCGAACCAAAGGGGTAAGCGGACCATGGTTCGTTTTAAACAAACCAAACATGTCCGGTGTGAAAGCGCCCTTAGATTCTAAGATGATCCTTTTGAAACTTCTCAAGGGAACTTTCAAAGCCAATTTTAGTCTGGACTGTAGGTCGTTCCACGACCAAGGGCCAAAGAAGGCCAGACATGTTTTACCCCCCCCTCGGATTTGAATGCTGGTACTACAACACACCGTATAGCCAAGCATTTGACCTGAGTTTGAGACCATTTTGGACCAAGTCCAATGTGGACGAAATGTAAGACGGCAGGTCACCCAGAATGGCTTTATAAATGAAAATATGCCAATGTTTGCAGCCTGCGAGATGTCAAAGAGGACCAACCGACTGCAGCATACAAACTAACAGTATAATATATGTGTCAGGTTATTGAGATTTATAGGAATAATGTGCTGTCAGATTCAATCGAGTGGCAAAGCGAGTTTAATGTCGTTTAACGCAATCATATTGGACTTTTCTGTTTGGACTTTGGATGTCTGACTTGTCAATGCCAGAAAGTAATTGTTTGGCACTCTGTATGCGTTCCCGCATCACTTCCTGGTTTGATGATGATGTCAGACGCATACCCTCTATAGGCAGTCCTCTGCCTATTGGTAGAGAGAGTATAGACCCAAATTATACCATCTGAGGGGCCGTGCACAGAAACAGTTGAGCTGTCAGTGCCTTTCTGCCATTCATTTCTATGGTAAAGAAATGAATGGTAGAAAGGCACTGAGCAAAGTGAGCATCGCATTTCAGGATTCTCTGTGTACCAATTTCTCTATTTTTTCCCTTTTTTGAGTGGTGCAACCACTCCTACAACCAGCAATGTCCGTGTTCACCCGCCTATGTGTTGCATGGTTCACCCACCCACCTATGCGCCTATATGTGACTATGAGCACCATTAGTACACTATTAGTACCAGTAGGGGCGCTGTTGTGCCAACAGAGTGAGATAGTGCTGCACTGTTGCCTGCTAATGAGAGAGAGAGAGAGGGGGGGGGGGGTGGGGGGAGAGGGGAGTTGCACCACTCGGTTCACACGGGTGTGATTTTCTTCGCGAAGTGCTCTGTGTGCACGTTTGATTCTCACCATGTTTACCATTGTTTCAGCTAAGCTGTTTGTGCTAATAACTCGAGACGACGGGACGCCTGAGCGCAGCAACGGTCGATAGGTTAGAACGTCGTGGGCATCGATAAGCTCTGTGGACATGGTACTCAAAGCGCTCCTCTGTTTAGCCCATTCTGACCTGAGATCAGATTCATACGAGGTTTCCACTGGACACACACTGGTCTGATGAACCCATTCTGACCTGAGATCAGATTCTAAAAATGTCAGTCGTTCTTCGATTTTTCAAAAATAGCAGACCTACAAGCTCGTAGCGCGCCACTCGGTGGCGCGCTATGAGCTTGTGGATCTGCTATTTTTCAATGGCTAAAGCATAACAAGATGCTAACACCAAAATGGGTTCCCGTTCAGAATGGGTTAGTGTACGCCTTCATGTGGACACGGCCCTACCCTCATAGTGACAATTCATGAGGATCAATAGATGAGGTGACAAAAACAAAGAAACCTCAGTCTGTTTCTTTGTGGAGCGGCATCCGCTTTCAACATTATAGGCTATATTATGCTATTGGCATCATAATAAAACAGGTTCGGTTGGGGACACTGACATATAGAGAGCTCCTAACAGGGAGTTGGAGACTGTTGAATACTGACCAGGACAGAATAAAATGAAGCATAATAAAATAAATTGTCCAGTCGTCGCCAGTTTGCACGCACACACGTCGCACACGCACACGCACTTTTCTCAATGCAAAAATAGGCCCGAGTTTATTCAGTATGCCTATAAAAGACCTTCAGGTCTGCACAATGGACCCTTATTTGGACTCAAAGATGGAGGTTAGAGAGGGGATGAGAGATATACAGTATTATAGGAGCAATGAAAAGCTGCGTAGAAGAGGAGCTGCGCTGCACGTGTTCCTCTCTGAGGAGGAGGCATTGTTTACGATGCGCCGCTGAGCACGTGCACGTGCACAGATATGTTCATAAATCATATACTCCATCACCCTGCATCTTCCCCCCTTCTCTCTCTCTCTCTCTCTCTCCATCTCTCCTTGCCCCTCTCTCTCTCTTTGTCTCTCTCTCTGTCTCTCCCTTTGCCCTCCCCCCTCTCTCTCCCTCTCTCTCTCTCTCTCTCTCTCTCTCTCTCGTAATTCGCGAGGCATGCCGTGAAGTATACTGTATACTTTGAGGTACATGAACTTCATGCTTCATGCACAGCTACTTTATCCCAAGTTGTCAATATACTTCATATTTCTGCTTCAAATTCAATACTCATCTCAGAAGCAAATGTGTATACGTATTACTCCAATACCCTATAGCACTGAAGTCTGACATCAATATCGGCACAGGGTGCTAAGTCCACGGGTTCGTGTTTTTTTAATATTATAATCCCCACAGGGGGACTTGTCGCATCATATAAGAACTGTGTTTGAAAAATATCCCGGCGGTTTCACTCATATGGATATGAAGAATCAACTGACGCTATAATGTTACTGCTGCCGAATTATAGTTTCACGAGAAACAGACTGTATCAATATATGACTGACTGTCGTATAAACGATACACAGACACCTCTCCCCGGCATTATCGCCAAGAGAGTTTGTTAAATTTTTTGACCACCTTATATATGAGACGATTTTAAGATGTGACCCAATGTTATTCTCCATAGAGAAAAAAATGTATGCGGACCCTTTGGAACCAGGGGATGAGATCTATTATATATACATCAAAAATAGGTGATCTATATAAGCTCAAAACGCATCACAATTCAACTATTACAATCAATCTCTCCACCTGCGTTGGTGTATCCATGCAGTTCTTTTTTTTCCTTTTTTAGCCCCGCTAATGTTGGGGGGGGGGGGGGGGGGGTACCACACGACTTTGGTCCCAAAATAAAGGGTTATTGAATGTGCTTGACAGAATAAAGGGTTATTGAATGTGCTTGACAGAATGGGGAGCTAGGTGCCCACACTGAAAACCAGTTCAGGAAAAAGTGGAAAGAAGAAGAGGGGAAATGCACTGCAGCTTCGTTATTTGTTTTGCCTCTTTTTGTCTCCTTGTCCTAATCTGCTTTTCTTTGTCTTCATCAGTCTTGTTTCTTAATATTTACAGCACTTTGGTCGACCTTTAGGTCTTTGTGAAAGTGCTTTATAAATAAAGCGTGAGTTGAGTACAGTGCATGTAATAGCTATACTGTAGCATTATGAAATAGGTTAGTACAACTCAACTCTATACGCCTACAGTATGTAGATAACTTACTTTCTATCGCACATAAGGTAACAATGAAACAATCTGTCCGACTAGCTTACATAACACTGGATATAATTGCACACAGTTTCATCATTATAATGTTGTAGCCTGAAGCGAATGGTGTGACAAGGGTGTTCGCCCTGCAGAACGCTGCACAGCACACGGTAATTTGAATGGCCTCACGACCGTTCCACTGTGCCACCCCGTCATGCCAGCATGTCAACTCTGCACAGAATAATAATAATATCTCATAAATAATATCTCATAATCTAAGAGGGCAATGAGTTCAAAGCACTTTGGTCCAGTTAGGTGTAAGGATCAGCAGGGTTTTAAGACTAGGGGCTGTATTTTGCGTGTCTTAAGTACCAGGTCTTATTCCCTAACTTGAGTAAACTAAAGACCTGGAGGCGTGATCAATGCTCTTTGGCCACTCAGAATAGCCAAATGGCATTGATCACGCCTCCAGGTCTTTAGTTTACTCAAGTTAGGGAATAAGACCTGGTACTTAAGACACGCAAAATACAGCCCTAGCTGTTTTACACCTCTCTCTCTCTCTCTCTCTTGGGGCCAAGCTGTCCCTCAGTGGAAGACCATTTTCTTCTTTATTTATTTAGGATACTTGTCTTGCCAGGCTAGCGAATGACAATGCTGCTGTCCCTTGCTGATTTTGAAATGTATCGGCACAATTACAGACATGCAACTTTCCCAATCCAACCGTTGAGTCTTTGGTATATGACCCGGCCGGGGATTGAATCCCCTTCCAGTCTCAATGTGGAGTGCGGACACTTTAACCACAAGGCCACTGAGCTGGTATTATTGTATAGCCTATACCTGCCTCTATTTTAAGTGTCATCATAATTTCTCGACCGCGGTCAAGATCATGGATTTCACAATGCCACGGAGGCACGCCAGACATTCCGGTTCTTCATTGCCATCCACAGTTCCTGCTTACTGATGCATGTGTCCCTAGCGATGACATCAGGGAGCGACAGTTTTCTACCTCTGGTCTGCTTTGAGGCAGGACTCCAGAGAAGAAGGGAAGATATAACCTCATTGTCAGCTCTGTAGCAGTGACCGGCAAACTGTGTTCTTCTGGATCGGACTAGTGTAGAAACACGGGGGAAGGTTGCCGTAGTATATTAGATTAGTCGATGGGTGGCTCTTCCAAGACAGGTTTTGTGCTCTCATTAGAAGGCGGGTGTAAGTGCCATCCAACCGTTTCTCTAGTTTCTTTGAAAGTGTCCATGTCTCGGAGCCATAGAGTAGAATCATCCTGAATATTTTCATAATAATGCTGGATATGTTTTCCACTTTCACAAGAAGCATTTCTATCTGTGGTGCCATGTCAGTTGCTAATCTTTAATCACACACCTTATATTTGCACATTTGTTTTTGCATTATTTGTTATTTGTCCTGTTCTGTGTCCCTTCCCTGCTCTCTTCCCTATTCTAACACGTCTATAATTGCCCTGCAGAGAGATAATTGCTCACAAAAAAGAAAACTCTGGCAATAACTGCAACCGGTGAATGTCTAGCCATCTACATAGATATTCATGGCGTACATAGCAACATATTAGCCTAGACTATCTATTAGCTCTGCTTATGAAATGCATTTACAGTATGATTGTGATTGTTTGAGTGTGATTGTTTTATGCACCAGGAGTCATAGTTTATAGTGCACAACTGCACATGTCACATCACATCAACCACCTGAACCCTGGCATTCCTATTCTGGGAATAAACAAGCTCACAGCATTGCAATCGGCTATTTTTGAATAGGGTATAAAATAGGGCTTAAGTGGTCAATGCATGTTTTGTAATAATATTCTAAGTCAACGAAGTAACTACCTACTAAATCGGTAAAATTATTGCTATAGGGAGTAAGAAATTCAATAATTTCCTCTGAGATGTAGAAGAGTGGAAGTATAAAATATTTAATACTAAATCATGTTCTCACGTAAAGTAAAAGTACCTAAAAGTACAGTACTTGAGTAGATGTACTCAGTTACTGTCCAACACTGCCAGCCCGATGCCTCTTAATGGAGGGTACCTGGCCTTAACCCATTCTGACCGGGAACCCGTTTTGGTGTTAGCATCATGTCATGCTTTAGCTATTGAAAAATAGCAGATCTACAAGCTCATAGCGCGCCACCGAGTGGCGCGCTACGAGCTTGTAGGTCTGCTATTTTTGAAAAATCGAAGAACGACTGACATTTTTTTAGAATCTGATCTCAGGTCAGAATGGGTTCATCAGACCCGTGTGTGTCCGGTGGAAACCTCGTATAGAATCTGATCTCAGGTCAGAATGGGTTAAGCGGCGACCGGCACTCGCTGCCACTCTAATAAAGTTAATGGACTCCTCCGCTCGCCCACAACGAGTTCATCAGGTGCCTTCATTTCCCACTGACATTTTAAACTCTCCAAATGGTTGCGATCATGGCGATGGAGGTACAGTCTGGCAGAGTGGGGAGGGGGTGGAGGGGAGAAGGGGGGGGGGGGGATGTCACAAAACATCCAGCTAACTGGACCAGACTGGTTTTTATCACCGTCAAAGAAAAGAAGAAAAAACAAGGTTATCATGTGCCAAGCTAAAACCCTTGAAAAGTACTGTCATAACTCTTTTAACTCGTAACTATTACAATTAAGAGTTAAATTAAGATGCCTTTCACATCTAAAGTTGACTTAAAAGCTCCAGAGCAAGAACCAAATTGTTAAGTTATTAGATATTATACTCTACAGCTGCAATGAACTGCTTTAGGTCAGGATTAAATTAGATAACAATGAATGAAGAATGAAAACAGCATTCAAAGGTGTTTACTATGTAATACTGCAGTTTCTCTAAGACGCCTAGTAGTATTTTTGTTTATTTTTACAGTTCAATGTTGGATTTTTTGTGTCAGTGAGTGAGAGTGCATGAATTTTGTCCCGCTATTCGTAGTTCTTTTCCCTGGCTTTAGTTTGCGTGAAAAACCTTTTGAAGGTGTTTATTTAAATGCTATAGTGCGCGTTTGTGTTTACTGTAAGTTATAAATTAGCGACGGTAAATTAGCCCGCATTGTGCTGAATTCTGTGAACAGAGGTCTTAGGTCCGTTCAGATACTGTATGGAAGGCACTGCCTCCCAGTCCTCACTGCCTACCCATTGGCTTAACCCATTCTGACCTGAGATCAGATTCATACGAGGTTTCCACTGGACACACACTGGTCTGATGAACCCATTCTGACCTGAGATCAGATTCTAAAAATGTCAGTCGCTCTTCGATTTTTCAAAAATAGCAGACCTACAAGCTCGTAGTGCGCCACTCGGTGGCGCGCTATGAGCTTGTAGATCTGCTATTTTTCAATAGCTAAAGCATAACATGATGCTAACACGAAAATGGGTTCCCATTCAGAATGGGTTAAAGGAGGAGAAAGTCATCAAAGAGTCAGAAAGGATTGTGCACCAGTGTTGCACCACCCTGACTTAGAATCAACCTGGGGACCAATTGTGTTGGGTGGGGAATAATATGGGCTAAGATTAATGCTTTTGTAACACTTGCTATGCATCCCATGTGTATACATCCCGCTGTTTCTCAACCAATTTTCCACTGACTGCTAATAATTTCCTAATAATGACTGAACCAGACAATCCACTATACTTCCCCCTCTTGAGATTCTTATTCCCTTTTCCAGAATTTCTTGACCTCCAATTTGTCGGTAAATGACTACATGGACGGTCATCATAGGTCACCAGGTCATTCAGTTCACTGTTTCTCAACTAGTGGAATGACATTTTTAAAAATCAACAAATCCTACATTAGCCTACTAAATGATGCAATACTTCCAGGGACCACCAGTGGTCCACGGACCACCTGTTGAAAACCCCCGGTCTAACACAGTGACTGAATAGACCAGCTTGCTCTGCACATCTTTAGAAGCGTTTCCCTGACAGTGCTACAGTAATCCGGAGAGCAGGAGCAGGGTACATGCAAAGGTTGCTGTGGCAACCATTTTGACAAAGTCAAATACCTACTGTAC
The DNA here is from genome assembly GCF_963924005.1 of Protomyctophum bolini. Classification (NCBI taxonomy): domain Eukaryota; kingdom Metazoa; phylum Chordata; class Actinopteri; order Myctophiformes; family Myctophidae; genus Protomyctophum; species Protomyctophum bolini. The sequence goes on along the minus strand of NC_137884.1, from coordinate 2,852,715 downwards.
TATATGACATACAGTAATCGTCGCTGTCGGGCGCAAAACTGTCCAAAAACGTTTCAGAAAAATGGTTAAAAAAATAGAAGAATCTGTGTTCCAATTAAGCCATTGTAGTTAGTTTTTTTTAATACTTTTATTTGATTTAATATTTATAAAACCCACAGATAAGATTTGTGAATGACTTTCACATTTGATAGTAATCAATAGTGAGCTTCTAGATTGCATGCCTTTATTTATTTTTTCTTTTCTTCAGTAGATTGGGTATAGAAACTTCATGTCGGTCGGTTCAGTTGTTGCCAGGGTGTGGCGCGCCAGAATGCTGACGACCAGTGAACCAGACCATCAGTTCTCCACGCAGTTTGCAATGGTTTTATAAACATATAACATCCTTGTCTCTATGGCAGCTATAGGCTACGGCGAGGTCGCTCCATCGCGAATCAGGTTAAGAATCTGATGAGAAGATTGTGTTTTCAAAAGGCTCATTGGGAGGTGTGGAAATATAATGCACCCTCTCATCTCTGTATCTTTCTCCCTCCTCCACTTTCCTGCTCTGACCTCTTTTCTCTCTCTCTCTCTCTCTCTCTCTCTCTCTCTGTCTCTGTCTCAACTTATCTTCGATTTCCTCATTGCACAGCTTCATTTCTCTGCAGGATGGATCTGCTCTGCCTACCGTCAGCCAGAGCATAAATCATGCCGCGCAAAAGGCAAAAGCAAGCCCATGGAAAAAAAAAGAATAATAAAAAAAAAAAGTGCACCTTCGGCTGGCCGAATCGATAGCAAAGCTTCTAAACGGAGCAATCCTTTTATTTTCACATTCCGGGCTTGGTATAGCGGACGGTCTGCATTTCTATATAGCACCTTGTTCCAAAGCACATTACAATGTGTGTGTTACATTCACCCATTCACACCAGGGTTAATTTCGTCAACTAAAACTATGATTAAAAATGTCCCAACTACCTTTTTTCCACTGAACTATGATGACTAAAAGTACATTTATTGACAATTCTGTCAACAAATGAATGTTAGGGAAGGACTAGTGTAAGAGAGATTGAACTAAAAGTTATTTAGTTTGGTAACTATAGCAGATCTACAAGCAGACTGTAGATTTAGTAGACTATGAAATATGACAAAAAACGAAATGAAGTTTCATTCAAAAGACTATGACTAAACTAAATTTAAAAAATAAATAAACTACAAAAGACAAACACCTATGTCGGAGACATCCATGCGACCGGCTCATCAGGTGCAGTTGGGAGGTTCACAGTGTCTTGCTCAAGGACACCCTGACATGAATCCACGAAGAGCTAAGAATAAAAAAACTGTAGGAACCTTCCGCTTCATTAAACGGCCCCTCTACAGTATACCTCTCCCGAGCCACATCTTGCGTGCTTACACATTTAAAAATGTTTTGTTCCACCACCATATCCAAGCCTGACCCTAGTCCCGCTCACGCACCATGCACATTACCAGAAGCAAACTTACGTACATTCATGCCAAATGGCTTAAAGGACTTCCACGTCAGATGGATCTGATTATATAGGTTTAGAGATCATGGGTAGAACACCTTCAGAGCCAAGTCTCCTGAGGAGGCGCGTCTATAGACAGCAGTCTCCGGATGTAAAAACAAACAGTAATTAAAGCATATATATACTTTACGGATGAGTCCATGTCCTACATGTGAGAGTGGAAACAGTAAAATGGAGAGCGGTAAAAAAAAAAAAATCTACCAGCAGCCTGAGGTTGTTTGCGCTCTCTGTTTACGATGCCATCACTAATACAAGAGCTGTGGAATTTTGCAGGCCTCTGCCACTTACTTCACACTCCACTCTGCGTTTCCTTGTTGCAATAAATCCTTAAGTGTGTACTTTTTTTTCTTCTTTTTTTTATAATAATATAAGTTGGCTGCTTTTGTGCTCTCTGTTGTATTTTTTTATAATATTTTATAAAAACTTAAATATTTTTTGGCATAATCCAGTATGGACTCCCCCCTCTCAGAAAACAGCTGAGCTGAGAGGGCTTTCAGACTGAATAATGGAGTGAAACGAAATGAGAATTCAGGCTGAGTATGTCAGGCTATAGGGCTTATGAGCATAATAAGGCACGTCAAACCAAATGGAGTGTATGCACGCTGAGAAATGTGTTGCTCCCAGTCAGACATATTTATTATAATGAATGATCATAATGCAACCCAAGTTCTTGAGTTCTCGACCCTTTACATGGGTCGAGAACAAAATGGTTCCGTTTGAAATTGATGCATCAGCGGTCCAACGAGAAAGGGGCGCACCTTGGAAAGCATATCCACAAGGCTGGCTGTGGAAAAAGGCAGAATGTGATGTTGCAACAATATGTCAAACTCAAAACCCACAGACATATTGCGGTCTTTGTGCATATTTAACCTGGACAACAGTGAGTAGGCTACATTTCTTGCATTCAATGAAAGACAATTAACGGCAATTTTATAACGAGGAGATAAAAAAAAAAAACGGAGATAAACCAATCGCTACAGAAATAATTTGCAATTTGCCCTTCGCTAAGTCCCTCCCCAACCCATCCTTGTCCAATCGGCAGTGCACGTTAGCAGCGGTTACCAAGAGAGTAGATGTGGCAAGCTTTCCTTCTCCCCCATTGAGATGCATGTTAAATGACAGGGATTTCTCCATATAAATAAACGATCAGTAGCAAGAGGTTCAAAATGTCCTCTAAATCTAGTCAAACAGGCTTGCAGTATAGGCTATGCACTGGGAAAATGTGCATGACATCATTTCAATGAACTAGAAATACGAGGAAATGACTCAATCAACTTTTACGACCTTCCAAAAGGAGTTTTCATGTAATAAATACACGGTTAATTCTACCTATGAGGGTGGCTTCTGCCAATGCTTTTCAGTTTTTACTGATACCTTTACCTAAGTAAAACAAACGTTGTAGTGTACTGGTACTGCATGGGACATTCCTACTAATGTCTCACAGTCTACTCCTCTATACAATCACTCACTTTGGTCCTCGGTAGATTTCAGCCCTATATAGTCGGTGGTCCTGTTGTCCTGGAACGGTGGTGATGTATGTGGGTGGCCTTGGCAGCTGCCTGATGAAGCGTGACGGGATGTTTGACTGGCTCCTCGACTCTCCGCTGATTAATCGGTGCTTAATCAGTGTTTAGCCACTAACAGCTGTGGACATCTTGCCTCTCATTTATTCAGCACAGACACCGCCAGTCCCTGCCCTCACTTAACTTTCCGTCTCCTGCTGTCGCCTCCTCTAGTCGCCTCCTTTCTTCTCCTCGTGTCTCCCGTGTCGTCCCGTTTCGTCTCTCGTTTTCACTCGGTTATTATTATTATTTTTCAAAGTGTGTCAAACCTTCGAACCAACGTTTGCGGATGCTTCACATTCATACCGTCATATGAGTTCCCTCTTGGGGAAGGGTCCAGTCCAAACCAAGCCTAGATAGACTTTGGTAACGTTATTATCTGCCCTCATCATACTAGGTATACATTCTGGACAATGACCAGCTCAAAACTGGTCTGTGACTTCTGTCATCAATGTGCTGTACAAAGACAGCAGTGAGGAAAACATGAAGACAATTGTTGCATTAGTTGTGGGGGGAAAAAATGCCTGAAGCATTGCATATTATTGCAAGTTAATATCCTAATTGTGTATGGGGGTGTGCGCATTCGTGGTCTGAAATACAGTAGTGTGCATGTGCAAACTGCTGACGGGTTCCAAAATAGCGCAGCCAGTGCGTCAGGGGGTCAAGTCCCCCTGCAGCAATCCTCGATACAAGCTGCCGTTCCTTCTCTGTGGTGGAAACAACCTGCGTGTGACTAGGCCTAGCCTACTGCGTTTGAAGAACACCTCTTTAACAGGCTTTGAACAGTCAATAATAATAATAATAATAATACAATTAACACGTATATAGCACATACAGTACCACAAATATTTTGTTTTGCCTACAGAATGCAGGTTCCCATCGGAGCTCTTTTGAGATAGATTCCACCGTCCGCCAGCCCGCCCACCAACGGTCTCAAGGTTGCAACAAAAAGCATCACATTTAAGGAGCGATGCAATTTTATTCCGCCTGGGCTGCTTACACTCGCGTCTGATCAGATACCCAGCTTTAACCTGGTCACAGCTGCCGTTGCTATGTGTTTCTCCAGCTTAATTTCTTTTCTTTTTTCAGTTTCTTTGCCCTCCGGTTGAGCTGAGCTCAACAGGGACGTGGGGCGGTTGGGGAGGGGATGCTCGCTCTGGAAGGTTTTGCCCGAAGATAAATTGGGTAACCTTCTTCTGTCATTAGCGATACCTTTTTCCGCCGGTGAGCATCGAGACAGCACGGAGGAGGGAGGGTTGGTGGTGTGTGTGTGTGTGTGTGTGTGTGTGTGAGAGAGAGTGAGAGAGAGGGGGAGGAGCTGTTGGGGAGGAGGGAGGGGGGGAGGGTGGCCGGTGGGAGAGTTGGAGACAGGAGTCAGCGGTAATTAGCCATGAAACAAAAGCCCAGCCTTGGCTCCGCTATGGCCCCAGTTTTTTCTTCTCCTTTTTTTTTTTTTCACACCTCGAGCCACCTCTCGGCGGAGCGCAGGCTGAAAACTCGATAAGAGCCCCCAGCTGCTGCTATTCTGCCGATGCTGCTACCGAGAGGTGTCCGGCAGAGGTACACAGGAGACACTTGCCAGCAGCAGCAGCAACAACACTGCCCAGGCACTGTCTGCCATCTATCAAGCCTATCCCCTACTCCCTCTCTCTCTGTCTGATAGCTATACTCTGTCTGGCCGCAGCGTCATTATTCAGTCTGGCCTCGCGTCGGACTGAAGCCTGTCTCCTCTGGTGAACTGTCCTCCTATAAGACAGAGCTGCCGTTAGGCCCCGGCTCGGATGTTGACCTAGAATGGACGACTTGTGAATGTTGATTACATTCTGACTAAGATTGGTAGGCTATCGGCCTTGGAATATATAGAGGGTACCCGGAGAACTCGCCAGTTTACCAACTCGCCGCAGCGGAAGTTCTTCATGTCTTCATCGTTATGCTAACATGCTGTCTTCTAAAATGGCAAGAATTAATGACTGTTTAATCCTATAAGCGGCATGTGGACAGAGTAGAGACACGGTGGCTCCATTTTCGTCACCGCTTAAACCCCTTATCCCTAAACTTCTTTGCCTTTTTTTTTTTTTTACTATTTCGCAAACTATTTTTGAATACTTATAAAATGGCCAGTCTATACAAGCTCACAACGTGTCAATGTAAATTGACTAGTTTATGATTTTTCAGAAATGTTTTTCAAAACAGTAAAAAAAAGGCAAAGGAGTTTAGGGATAAGGGGTTTATAGCATTGACGGAAATGGAGCCCTATAGGCCTATACACTGGCATCCTCAGGCTGTTATAGCTGGACGCCCCACGAGGACTTCATTGGCCCATTTCTATCCATTACACATTATTTCCAGATGCAGGTGCACATTAAGCAAGCGTGCCACGGAGGCAGGTGCTGAAAAATGCACTTAAACTGTGTGTGTGTGTGTGTGTGTGTGTGTGTGTGTGTGAGAGACAGATCGTGTGTGATCACACGTTTCCATGTGTTGTGTAAGTCTTCTCAGCTGCACTTGACATCCAAGCGCCTCTGCGTGTGTGTGTGTGTGTGTGTGTGTGTGTGTGTGTGCGTGTGCACGCATGCGCGTGTGAACGGTGGAGGTTGGGCAGGGGGGCTCTATTTCCGCCTCAGCGGGTCCTCCGTGTCGGGGACAGGGCCCGTGTTGACAGGCCCTTCATTAGCCCATTCTGACCTGAGATCAGATTCACACGAGGTTTCCACTGGACACACACTGGTCTAATGAACCCATTCTGACCTGAGATCAGATTCTAAAAATGTCAGTCGTTCTTCGATTTTTCAAAAATAGCAGATCTACAAGCTCATAGCGCGCCACCGAGTGGCGTGCTATGAGCTTGTAGGTCTGCTATTGAAAAATCAATAGCTAAAGCATAACATGATGCCAACACCAAAACGGGTTCCCGTTCAGAATGGGTTAGAGCCCTTTGTCCCGGTATAGAGTGTTGTGCATAATTAATGCTTCCGCGAGATTGATTACACACGGGCATAGCTTTGGAAAACACCGAAGACGACCGACCGCGGCAAAACAGGAGGATTGATGCGTCGCCGTTTCCCCCCCCCCCCTCATGCCGAAACCGCCTACTGTGCACCTTTTTTCCCCGCGCCGCTCGATCGAAACCGGCCCCGATTAGAAAGTCACAATATTTACAACGCGCACGACGGCGGCTTCGCTGCAGGTGGAACTGAGCACATGTGCTTTCATTGCTTCATTTATTTGATGCAATGAGGGGGGGTGGGGGGGGGTGTCTGTTGGTGCACAGGAAACCACAAGGGTCACTATGCTGCGGCGCGCTGGCGAACGGTGATCTTTATCGCAATTCACACAGGTGGGGCTTTGGGTGCGGGCACGACGAGCCATAAATCAACGCCATCGTTAACCCATTCTGACCGGGAACACATTTTGGTGTTTAGCATCATGTTATGCTTTAGCTATTGAAAAATAGCAGATCTACAAGCTCATAGCGCGCCACCGAGTGGCGCGCTACGAGCTTGTAGGTCTGCCATTTTTGAAAAATCGAAGAACGACTGACATTTTTTAGAATCTGATCTCAGGTCAGAATGGGTTAATCAGACCAGTGTGTGTCCTAGTGGAAACCTCGTATGAATCTGATCTCAGGTCAGAATGGGTTAATGATGCCTGAAAGCACTGCGGAAATTAAGCCCCGCTCTTCTGCTCGTGTGGCATCGTTGTCGATGCGCTCGGCATTCGTGGGGTTTTTACTGCTGTGGGCGTATAGGGGCGTGTTCACGAGTTATATTTGAAATTTTTATTTTAATTAGTGGTTGGTGGACAGCTTCTTGAGAGTCTCGTTTTCCAGACGGGGTCCATGTACTGTAGACACAAAATGCAAAATAACACGCGTACGTACAAACAGAACACCACGAAACACATTAACACACATACTGTATATACAGTATATACTGCAAATATGCACAGATGCAGATGGGCTCGCTCATCCTGACTCCCACCCACACACCCACACAGCACTCATCTGGAAAGAAAAACTGGCTGTATACAACAATGACCTGGAAAATAAATCAATTATATCGGCATAATAAAGAGCAATTGAGACAAAAAGAGGTTTGTTTTAAGATGATAAAATAAAGATGGCCTGAAGCAGTGGGAAGTAGTGATAACATTATCCCTGTGACCCTGTCGGATCACACACTGTGTGTGTGTGTGTGTGTGTGTGTGTGTGTGTGTGTGTGTGTGTGTGTGTGTGTGGGATTAACGGCAACAAAGGGGAATGCTGCATGAGTGGATACAGTGTTGATTTCGTCGACTATGACGAAAGTTGTTCGTCGCACTATACAGTAAGTGGACAAGAGATCCAGTATAAGTCATTTTACACTTGGTTGCATGCTGAAAATGGCAGATCTACAAGCTCACAACAAGTCGTGCTGCGACACGGCGTGATCTCGTAGATCGGCTATTTTCAGCAAGTGTAAAATCTAATGACATTTAGTCGACTAAAACTAAACTATAACACTAAAACAAATACTAGGTCTAAATGAACACTGACTAAAACTTTTTTTTTTTTTTTTTTGTCTAAAATCAACAATGCTTTATTCCTTTGTTTGAGGATGACGAGGCTGATATAGATGTTGCCTTACTTACTGGCAACCCTTTTTTGGGCATGTCATATACAGTAGGTTGAACTAGCCTGGGCAGCATTCCTTTTACGGGGGAATTTTGTAACAGAGAGCCAGGGCTTTCCTCCGAGGTGGAAAGCCTGGTGACGTGAGGTTAACCCATTCTGACCTGAGATCAGATTCGTACGAGGTTTCCACTGGACACACACTGGTCTGATCAACCCATTCTGACCTGAGATCAGATTCTAGAAATGTCAGTCGCTCTTCGATTTTTCTAAAATAGCAGACCTACAAGCTCGTAGCGCGCCACTCGGTGGCGCGCTATGAGCTTGTAGATCTGCTATTTTTCAATAGCTAAAGCATAACACGATGCTGACACCAAAATGGGTTCCCGGTCAGAATGGGTTAAGGTTGAACAAGTTCACAACAAATTGCATTGCGTGTTGTGAGCTTGTAGATTGGCAATCTTGTTTATTTCAACATTCAACTTTTTAAGAGTTGCCAAAGCAAACATCAGCGTGAGCTTCTATTATCATCATCACAGAAGCTTCAGGCTATGTTTCAATAAATGAATAAAAACCTTCCCAGAAGTAATTGCAGTGCATGCCTTTTTTATTTAGGAGATCAAGTGGGCCCTAGTGGAATGCGATCTAATTGAATTAAGGCGAGTCTAAGGGAATGTTTGATCTCATGCAATGCTTTCATTTATTGCAGTCCCTAGGGAGGTTATAAGTGCAGTATCCACTGTTTCCAGGGCTTTTGGAAAGATAGCTTACATTTACTGAGAGGAGCTGGCATTACCTCTTTCCCATCCCATTCCCTTCTCCCTCCAACCCCCAAGAGACCCAACTGCATCTTAACTCAAAGCGACAAACACGGCGATGTTGTTGAGTTCGCTGACGATGTCATATCCTATATGTATCATTTCTTAATATATAACGTCTGCCTTCACTGACATTGCTAAAGAAAAAAATCATGTTTGTTATAGCGTTGGACAGTAGGTTCACTTAACTCTCTCAACTCTGCTTTTTACAGAAACAAGAAGCAAAGCGCCCCGCCGGTCTCTGCCAAAGCTGGAGCTGATTATACCAGCTGTCCAAGCTGATTCCTCAGCCTCCTGTTCCACCCCTCACGCTGATCAATACAATGCTGTCAGAGAGAGGTACATGCACACACACACACACACACACACACGCACAATCATGCGCATGCATGTGCACACACACACACACACACACACACACACACACACACGTACAGTATACGTACACAACATGACGTGTGTGTGTGTGTGTGTGTGTCACGGCCGAGCTACACCAGGCTTTTCGCGAGCGTTTAAGCTCTTGAAAACACCATTCATGTGCAAGTTCGGGTTTTGATATAAAGAGATTGAAAATGTTCAATAATGCAGTTACGTGTATTTTCCACTGATATGAATCAATGCAATCCAAAATACATTAAATGAGAGAATAAGATATAGAGCCGCCATTCACCCGCCCATGGCCAGGCTCTTTTGCTGACGTTTTGCTGTCCCTTGTTTTTGTCTTATTGGCCGGCTTCTCAGTGCAGTTCTCTAAAGCATGGGCTTTGGGATTTGCGGAGAAGGAACATACGCATGGCTTGGAACGTATAGCTCAGGTTAAGTCAAGGCCGTGACGTTGGCTAATTGGTTTTAACCCATTCTGAACGGGAACCCATTTTGGTGTTAGCATCATGTTATGCTTTAGCTATTGAAAAATAGCAGATCTACAAGCTCATAGGAGCTTGTAGGTCTGCTATTTTTGAAAAATCGAAGAACGACTGACATTTTTAGAATCTGATCTCAGGTCAGAATGGGTTAATCAGACCAGTGTGTGTCCAGTGGAAACCTCGTATTAATCTGATCTCAGGTCAGAATGGGTTAAATGAAGCCTTCCTTCTCGCGCATGCATGTCCAATTAGAGGAGTGCTATGACTTGTGGGATGGAATCCCTTCCTGTCACCGTTTGCCAAATGCGAATGCTGAGTTTCGGTCATGCGCTGTCAGTTCAATCACAGCGTCTCCCTCCCTGTCACTGTAGCTCTCACTCTCCCAAAGGCATGTTGTCAGCCTCTGAATGAGCCGGCAAAACAAAGTGTGCATATACGACTGTGCGTGTATGGTACGAGTCTTAATTAACACAGTGGGCCCTGTTTTAAAGGCAGAACTTTGCACGCCTCGGAGGTGTGTCCCACAGGGCACATACGGTGGACACAATGTGTTTGGAACAACAGGGGTGTGTTCAGCCCCTGGCGTACGTGTCGTGGCCGTGAAGAGTTTCCTCATCAAAGAGCAGGCTTTCAACGTTTTTCGTTTTTATAAGGGCCGATTCATACTCCTATTTTACCGCTGTTTCGGCGCTGTAGTGCCGAAATGATTTCGGCTCGTCAGAAATTTTCAGTAGCACCGAAGAGCCGACTTTAGGACGGTACCCCCCCCCCCCCCCCCCGAACCTCAAATGACGTCACATTGTAGGCTCTACAGCGCCGAACCGACTTTTATTCGGCTCTAAAATAGGAGTATGAATCGGCCCTTAGGGGTAGAGATGGCCTTATTGTTTCCATAAGGATTCTGATACTTTTCGCCTAGGTTAAGGGATGCACTGCCGTTACAGCTACGTTTAGCACCCTCCGTGCCTGTGTTTAAATCACATCTGAAGACCTACCTATATGTTCATATGTAAATACTTTTCTTTTTTCTATTTTTTTATCGTAACAACTTTAATTTGACTCGTTTCTGTTTTTAACCTTGCAAGCACTTTGGAACATTGTTTTGAATGGTGCTATATACGTAACTAAAGTTCATTATCATTACATTTAACTTGATTATACTGGTTTTGGGCTGAAACTTTGCCCAGATATGGATAAATGCGATATTAGAAATGACATCGTTTAGAATGATCATTGAGAACTGACTCATTAACATAGAACTTGGCGGCCAGCTAGTCTATGACGTCATACTGATGACACCATTGATCTCCATGTATGGACATAAAATGGACCCAGACTCACTGACACACAGATACTGTACAGATATTTGGAGGTTAATGATGAACAGAGATTCCATGGATTTGTAGATAGATACTGTATGTAGGTGAAAAAAAACGGAATTCATGAGCATAGTGTGCAAGGAAATATTACAACCTAGCTTAAACTTTTCAATCCAAAATGAAAGATTTATTTTTGTCATCACAATCCTCTGTTAACCCGCCATCACCCAGAGAGAGAGAGAGAGAGAGAGAGAGAGAGAGAGAGAGAGAGAATAATATCAAGTTGGACATCCCAATTTCAGAGTGTGTTCACAATATTGGACTCTGCTGTAGAACCCATTTTCTTTGATGCTTGACTTGGTCTGTGGCCCACTTGCCAACCAACCCATTCTGGGCGGGAACCCCTTTTGGTGTCTTACCCCCTCAGGCCGGGAACCCATATTTGGGTTCTGTATGTACAGTATTCAAAAATGTTAATTTTTTGATGCTGCTATATAAATATTTGATGTTTTTCAGAAAACTTAGGTCAGGCTTTAGAAGGCGTTTTTAGAATCGGCCTTAGGCCTAAATGGGTTAACACAATGGAACAAACACCAAATTGGGACTCTGCACGCAGAGTTCTGCAAATCCATTCTCCATCCAAACAATACAAATATGCAGAGTAGAATTAGGACAATTAATAGCCGTTCATTATCAAACTTCAAAAGAGAGCATTTAAATGATATAACCACCAAAAAAAGAAAGTGAAGCAGACCTGGCACGCTCCATAACAACCTACAGAGAAACTCCAGAGAGGTGCCCACTCACTCAGCCAGCTCTACTGATCCCAAACAGAAGCAGTGCCACCGCGGACACAAACTCCACAAGACTAAACCAAATTATAAGAAAACAAAACAAAACTATCTGGCACATTGGAAAGGAATCGCACGAAAAACCAAGCAAATTGGAATGCTCTTTGGCCCCAGACAGAGGATTCACAGCCTATAAATGAGCGCTGTGTGACTGATCCAAAACCTTGGCTTACAGACGTACAGACTTCAGTGAGCACTGCCTCGCCATCGGGAGAAGGCGAGACCCATGTGGCTCCCAAGAGAAGACAGACTGCCATGTGCACCCACATGCACACAAAATGAGCTGAGGAAAGCCAAGCTGCACTTTTTAATTACCTGCCAACTATACCAAGATATCAGAGACACGTTATGCTTCCACCTGTTTACACACACACACCTATAATATTGTTTTAAACATGACTAATAAGAACATTTTGAGTGGGATCACACCAGTCTCAACGCCATTACTGTTAATGCAATAGAAACACATGTCATGAGAGAAGGGAGTTTGGAGAGGTGTAACTACTCCTCTCAAGTATTCAAAAGTACTGCCCATCTTCATCTTCATTACTGAACTTCTGTTCACTTCTGTGCAGTGGTACTCAAAGTAAAAGTATCACTACTGCAATTTGCGATGTACTCCGCTACAAGTAGAAGTCCCGTATTCAAAATAGTACAGAAGTATCTGCATCAAAATGTACTTAAAGTACTAAAAGTAAAAGTACTCATTTCATATTGCAGAATCTCCCATTTCACCAGTTCAAAATGTGTACAAAATCTTTTGAAAATAGCCGTTCTACAAGCTCACAATGCCTTTGCATTGTTTTCGACTAATTGTATACAGTGGAGTAAAAGTACACATTTTGGCTCAAGATGTAGTAGAAAAGTAAAAGTATTGGATAGTAAAGTACAAATACCTCAAAATTGTACCTAAAAACCCCATGCAGTCTGTATCCAGCTAGAATACAAGCCCAAATTCTACCGGCTGAGAGAAATCGATGTACCTGAATAGGCCGTCTGTCAAGTTGTATACAGTACTGTGTGTGTGTGTGTGTGTGTGTGTGTGTGTGTGTGTGTGTGTGTGTGTGCGCGCGCGCGTGCGTGCGTGCGTTGTAATGTGCAAACACAGTAGCAAGATTATTTTGAGCTGTTATGACAGCCCTCTCTGTTTACCAATTTATTTGTATACATAGTTTGTTTTAATTATACAATGTCATGGTAATAATTACCATGCCATAGTACACTGCAAGTGTCCCCTCCACAAGCACACAATGTTGGGTCTCGAAATTGGTGCGCGATGCACAACCACTCTGTACTGTATCGTATTGTTTTTTAAAATACAGAAGATTTTTTATTTAGACATGTTCATTTACTGGTCGGCTCTAACCACTTAACCCCTGCGTTTACTATAACCCAGTTCCTCTGAAGACATTTTATACCATTATGCCAACTTTCTTTCCCCTTCTTTTCTCTTTTTAATGCTCTGGCTCTTTTTTATAAAAGTTAAAGCATTAACTTTTTACATTTTTTTTTATTAATCTCACTGGCAATGTTTTCTTATCCGTTGTGTTTGTTTTTATGATCTGCTTTGAGTTTTTGTGACTGTAATTTAATAGCCATGGCAGCTGAATTTCCCTCATGGGACCAGTAAATACCTATACTGTATACTTATTCATACAGTAATGGTGTCACATCGAGGATGACATTAGTCTTGTCCAATAGGTCCACCATGCCTGGTGGAGATGCTGTATTATACAACACAGGTCGTTTCGAGGAAGCAATCTGATTGGTTGAAACAGCCTTCTAGCCGTGGTTCAAATGAGCACCACTCCACACCTAATCAAAACGAAGAATTCAGCTGCTCAGTTTTCCCAGAGCGCAGCAAACTCGGTGGCTAGGCTAGCTAGTTTCTTCAGACATTTGTGGTCGTAGTGACTACATCTGACATTAGAAATATATGTTTTTTCAGCGATTTTCTTAGTTTTAAGGGTAACTGTGCAATATTACACTCGAGGGTGTGGTTTAACGTGTTTATTGCCACTTAAGTGAAGCTTGCGGAACTCGACTACGTCTCGTTCCTGACCGCATCACTGTCGTGGAAATAATCACGTTAAACCACACCCTCTCGTGTAATATTGCTTAACTAATAACTACTCCGCAGTTTTGTCCTCACCGTGCAGTCACTTTGTACGTAACTTAGCACAATGGTCACGCCAATGACTAAGAAATGAAACTCACAACCATTGGCCAAAGGGTGGCGCTATAGCAAACAATTGAAAAGTGGCACTCTTTGACTGATCAGGGCAGGGTTAATTCAACCTCTCTGCATACCTGTTCATTCCTGGCCTTCTCTCCTGCGGCTGCACTGTTGTGCTGCTGTTGCTGCCACTCTGCTGTCTGTTGCCTCGCAATCGCTGTTAGCTGGAGTTTTGCAGGGGACTGCCCTCAAGTCGGACAGACCTCCCGTTAGTTCCACCTGTGCTGCAGGTTACAAATCACCCGTGCCGCGGGTTACAAATCCCCTGTGGCTCTCGACATCCGTGGCAGGTTACAACTAATCCATGCTGCAGGTTAAAAACTCACCCGTGGATTCCTGTGAGGTTATAGGGTTAGGTTATAGGATTTGGGATAGTGTTGGTCAACCTATAACGGGAGGTCGAACGTTGGCATAATATAACTTAACTAAAATGTTCGTCCTCATAGAGGAATGAATAGAGTCAGAAGCCCTGACGCCAAATATGCTTCATATATCTGTGGTCTTATGCTCAACAAAAACATATTCTAAATGAATTCCAAGAGTTGTCTTGGATATAGGAGCTTGTGTTGTATGCTCACTATGCATGTGTAGAGGAATCCGCCGAGCGGCAACCATAACTGCGGTGTCAATCGGCGCACAATGAGAGACACCGCAGTTATGATGATGAATAACGCTTGGTGCAAAACGTTGCAAAAAAGAAATACCCATATAGGCTATACTACTGTATCAAAGTCAAAGTCATATGATTTTATAACGAGGAGATTGTTTACCCGACTGCATTGTTTGCACTCCTTTATCAGTGTGTGGACTGAGAGAGAGAGAGAATCTGGAGACATCAGCTGTGAAATGCAGCTGTGATCTGCTCCGCCGTGCCGCCACATAACAGCACAACAGCTGAAAAAGAACACCAAGGCTGTTCGAAATGCAGGTTTCTTTATCGTGTTGTGCACATTGTTGTGCGTACATGTCTTTTCTTGGGGGACAGCCTGCGATGGCAATGTTATTACATTTTTCATGCCCATATCTACCTCTTTTCTCTTTTTAACCACTAAACCCTGCTCTCCTGTACTTTACTCTACTAGATTTTAGATCTGCTATTTTTGGCTAATACTATTACTTTCCCCCGGAACGGGTGGTCGGAAATAAACGTCATGTTTTTTGAGTGGTGCAACCACTCCAAGGAACAGCAATGTCCGTGACTCTGTGTCCGCCTATGTGACGTTAGCCTATAGCCTATGTGACGTTAAGGAGCACGAGTATGACTATTAGTACCAGTAGGGGCGCTGTTGTGCCAGAAACAGAGAGAGAGATTGTGCTGTACTGTTGCCTGCTAATGAGAGAGAGAGAGAGAGAGAGAGAGAGAGGAGGGGGGGTGGGGGAGGGGGGAGAGAGGGGAGTTGCACCACTCTTATTTTTTTAAATATATTTAAATTTAAATATACATTACCATTTTTCTTTCTGGCTATTAAGCATCAGTTTCCCATGAAGCAGACAGCTGTACTAAAGGTGGTCAAAATGACCATATGTCAACGTCTTCTACAGTATTACTCCCCAGCCTCTGGTTGGTTACCATGGAAACCTCTTGGAGCACGCTTGGGCCTCCAGTCGGTATATTTGGCTGTTTGTATGCCTATGTACAGTTTGTACACAGTATGTGGTTGTAAGCTATACCTTATTTGTAACTCTATGGGCTGCGCGCACGCACTCACTCACGCACGCACGCACTCACATACGCACGCACGCACACCTCTTTCACTCACTCACTCACGCCATTTAAGAGCCTGCATTTACACTCCTGTAGTGTTGTTAGGATAACAAAAAGTTGGGGCACGGTGGCACAGTTGGTATAGTGCTGTCGCCTCACAGCTAGAAGGTCCTGGGTTCGATTCCCGCTCGGGACGCTGTGGGTGCTGGCGGCGTGTTTCCTCCTCCGCGTCATCAGTGCCCATACCCGAAGGCGGGGGTGGTCGAAAGGGCCTTTCTGTGTGGAGTTTGCATGTTCTCCCCGTGTCCCCTAGGGTATAGTATACCCTCACAAAAAACATGCAGTAATCCTGGTCACTAAACTGCCTCCCCCTGGCCAGCCGGGGCGCCTGATGGAGGGGAAAGGAACTGGTTGGAATAACGTGTTCCTTCCACGCGCTACTCCCCCCCCCCTGTCAGGTGTAAAGGAGCAACTTGGACACTCGGGCATGAAGGAAGCATGAGTTCAAGTCCGTTGCTCTCCCCTTGTCCCCCATATAATGGGGACTAGGTTGGTGGAGGGTGTGTAGAGCCCAGGATCACATTAGATGATTGACACAGGGGTGTAAAATGGGTTACAAAACTAATGGCCAGCTAATATATTAGCCACGACCGCACACATCGTTGTGTGTCATTCTAGCCGCATATTATAGACAGACCGACCGACCTTCTAGATAGATGACTGCAGAGCCACACAGTCAACATTCTAATGATGTGATTCATGTCCCTGCTGCATTGTCCTGTCCTTAATTACACCAGGTTGTATTTGCAAGGCTGAATCAAAGTGTTGGTGGTGGTCTGCAGCAGGTGTGCTCAGTGAGCTGGAAACTATAACCAGCACTTTGCATCATGTGCTTTATACTGCATTACTGGTTGAATCAGGTGCACTTTATCCCATTCTGACCTGAGATCAGATTCATACGAGGTTTCCACTGGACACACACTGGTCTGATTAACCCATTCTGACCTGAGATCAGATTCTAAAAATGTCAGTCGTTCTTCGATTTTTCAAAAATAGCAGACCTACAAGCTCGTAGCGCGCCACTCGGTGGCGCGCTATGAGCTTGTAGATCTGCTATTTTTCAATAGCTAAAGCATAACATGATGCTAACACCAAAACGGGTTCCCGTTCAGAATGGGTTATCTGGGCCCCACCTAGACCCGTAAATGGATCCTACACATGGTTTGAATTTACCAGCAGACCCCCAATGGTTTGGAATAGGTTGTGGCATGTCGTGAAAACATTATGTTCATGGTTCAATTATTTCTACTACTTTTCTGTATGACAGTGTTGCATGAAGATATAGGGTCACTTTGAGCTTAAAGGTAGAGTCAGTGATTTCACTTAATTCAAATATCACTTATTTTTTTGTTTTGTTGTGATAATCCTCTCTACTATAGAGTGTGCTGACCATATAAGGAGTTCCTCCCTGTCCCCAGTTAACCCCTGGGGGTCAAAAAACCTTAGGTTTCGTTTTTGTTCTCTATCCTGATTGGATGAAAGCTTGTGTCCCAAGGCAAAAACGAAACCTAAGGGTTTTTGACTGAAATCACTGACACCCCCTTTAAAGGTCTGACAACATGAATTTAAACTTTTGCCTTTTTTTCACCTTTTTTGTATAATTCCTGTGAGACTGTGGGAGGGGAGGGGTGGGCCTTATTATAGTGAGTCAAAGATGTGGGAGGGGAGTAGCTGGGATGAGTGTGTGGTGGAGAAAATAATTTGAATACACAATGCCCCCCACCACGTCAGGACATTGTGGTACTGCAGCTAAAACTGCCCTATAGAAGCCAGACAGAAATTACATGGACTGGTTATTATATCAGAGTGGTGATTTAGGATCAAACCGTTAAATATCATATTAAATATTAAAAACATTTTTTTTAAATGCATGTTTTAGTTCCTTTAATGTCTATTTTTGAAAATGTTCAATGATTTTGAAAGAAAAAAAATATTTTATTTTGTTAAAAGGATCCCTGATGTGGGGACTATAGGTTGGTGGAGGGTGTGTAGAGCCCAGGATCACATTAGATAATTGACACAGGGGTGAAAAATCGGTTACAAAATCGTGGGATACATTTTTTGAAAAAAAGGATCCCTGACTAATAAGACAAATGTACTTTAATACATTATTATTGCCCTCTTAAATTATTTTAGAAATAGGTCATCTTTCACTCAATAGGAACAACTCCTGTGGCAAGTTAATGATGTCATTTGTATGTGTGGTCTATAGCCCTATAGAATATATGGAATGCACGTGCTAATAAAAAGTATTTAAACATTGCTTTGATGCACATTATTATCCTTAAGAAGTATTACGTTGTTTTGTATTAGCATTATGCATTCCATACATTCCATATAGGGCTAGACCACACATGGACATTATGACGGGACCGTACCTATGTTCCCTCAGCCCTATGTTCCCTCGGGTCCGCGTCAATATGCGGACCCTAACCTCCCCCGGGGCAGACACCTAAACCTAACCACCCACCCTCTCCCGACCCCCAGCGCACCTCGGACAAATGCTCCTTCTGAGGGAACATAGGGCTGAGGGAACATAGGTATGACCCCCATTATGACATCATAAACCCGTGACGGGAAGCAGTCCCCATGGACTGCTTCCCGTCACGACTCGTCACATGTGATTAGGCTGTATCAAAAACACAAACCAGATCCGCACCACCCTGCCCGTCAATAAATGGACCCGCTGGCCGCCCCGTAAACCATTTGTATAGCACCGCTCGTTAACTATACGATTTTAATTCCAATACTGCATGTGGAGGAGGTGTGTGTGTCGCCGTTTATGCGTGCTGCAGCAGCAGCTGCGTTAAGTTACATAAGTGACATTGTTTGGGCCAACAGTGCTCTCTGTTTTTGACAATACAGTGTTACCAGTGATATCAGTGCAAGTATAGCCTATATTTTTCACCCGTTTTCACTCGTCAAGCGCGGGTAGTACCGACCCATTGCAAGACTCTGCTTCAAAGTGGCTATATCTGTAAATATTTAACAAGTGAAGAGACTAGATAATCATTATTTATATAGAGCACATTTAAAAACAGTCGACCACCACCAGAGAGTGGGTGGACTCTGTTGTGCCACAGTGTTTATTTATGTTTAAGGCTTGTCCTATGGGGTCAACCAAGAGCAGCTTGGCTGCTGATTTAAGATGGCTGCTGATTTAAGATGGAACAAAAAGAAAACATTTATCTTTTTACCCATGCAGTGAATCAATAACTGTCCATTTTTGCACCGAGTTTGGTTACAGTGGTCTTGGCAAAATATGGTCCAGGCAGTCCAGGTCGCGATGAGAAGGGTTGGCAGCAGCACTGGGTTTTGCTTTCATTAAAATGAAAAACATTCCCTATACTCTGTCCACTTGTCCAGGCTTCGCTGTTGTTAAGACATACCCGCATCTGAAAGTGCCACAACCAGTTATTTTCAAGGAGAGGTTTGTTTGAGAGTCATCTGCATAAAAATGTACCATACTTTTGCATAATGGACCCTAGAGGGAGAAAAATAAGTGCAAACGGGATCAGTCCAAGGATTGAGCCTTGGGGGACTCCTGAGGGGAGGTATACTGACTGACTATGAAGCCTCTCCCAGACACATCCGACATACACGTATGGATCCATTGCAACGAAGGCTATCTATTTCCTAAAAAAAAAAGTAACGGTTTTGGACACCGACAATAGCTACATAACCTTCACGGCTCTAATAGGGACTATTGATATAGGGAGTGTTTAGGAACTGCAGGCGTGGGATGAGCAAGGCATGACAGCAGTGGGGGGAGATTAGGAGCTGGAACAATGGGATGGGACCCCGGGGAAATGTACTTAACATTAAACATGGCGGCAGCAAAACAGCTACTCTCTACTTCAGGCGAAGCACCTCTCCTCCTCCTCCTCTTTATCTCCTCTGTTCACAGGGGGCCGATGCAGACATCCGTGGCCAATCCCGGCGAGCGGATATATACACTTTGATTTAGATTTCAGGGAAAACGGCTGTCACGATATAGTCAGAGAATGAACCGAGAGGTAGTTCTTAGCCCATTCAGACCGGGAACCCATTATGGTGTTCAGCATCATGTTATGCTTTAGCTATTGAAAAATAGCAGATCTACAAGCTCATAGCGCGCCACCGAGTGGCACGCTACGAGCTTGTAGGTCTGCTATTTTTGAAAAATTCGAAGAACGACTGACATTTTTAGAATCTGATCTCAGGTCAGAATGGTTTAATCAGACCAGTGTGTGTCCAGTGGAAACCTCATATGAATCTGATCTCAAGTCAGAATGGGTTAGACGAGCCAGCTGCTCCTGCATGCATTAGTATATAGCCTACTAAACGCAGTGGTGTAGCCGGTGTGCAATTCACCCCCCCCCCCCATGGGTGTTCGGCCTGCACTTATCCTCCATCGTTATCACAGACAACCCTTTTCACAGTGTTATGCAGGGCCTGGAAAAGAAAAAGGCGACCGTGTGTTCTCGTCTCGATTGCTCTGCACCCAAGTGTGTGTGTGTGTGTGTGTGTGTGTGTGTGTGTGCCCTAGCGTCTTTAACATCTGCTTTAGGTTGATGTACAGCCACAGCCTCTCTCTCTCTCTCTCTGTTTCTCTCTGTCAGAACCTTCCCCCAGTAACACTTCCAAGCTGCTGAACTCTGAGGCAACTCTTTGTGTCACACAGTGATGTTGTCACTTCTTCTGACTTTGACAGCCCCCCCCCCCCACCAGATCCATTCTACTTGACACAGCACTGTGCATGGCGGTGGAACGAGAAAAGCAAGAGCTCGAAGGTTCTGCCTTCCTCAACTCAGTTAGGAGTTAGTTTCTCTTGCTCCGCTCCTTCAAACTGCCCTTTGGACAGTGGTGGAAGAAAGTACTCAAATGTTTTACCTTTAAGTGAAAGTATACTACGATATATTGTAGAAGTACTCGGTTACAAGTAAAAGTCTGCAATTCAAAATGTACTTAAAGTACTGAAAGTAATAGTTATGCAGAATGTCCCATTCCAAGTTTTCAAACGCATATACAAATCTTTTGAAAACTCTCCCTCTGCCAACCTGGGGAAGAGCCCTGGAACTGAGCGCAATATGCTTTCCTTCAATGTGAGAAGGTCGCTTCTTGTCACCTGACAGGGGGGGAGTTTCCTCCCGGTAGAACGGAGCGTGTGGAATGTTTAGTAAACCAAGCATGTCATGGCAACCTTTACTGTAAAGCCCTTGCTTTTTCTAGAGAATCATCATATCTTTCACATAATTAATAGACTATTATTAACCAAAATAATCACATAGACACAGTCGCATGTTTAGTCACACGAGGCAGAGTAAAAAAAAACTAGACCCAACACAATTAGGGGATTATTATTATTATTTATTAATCTTTGCTTTTTTTTAAATATGAATGCAGATAATCAGATCTATTATCATGAGCTGGGGACATTATTTGACCTAATTAACACCATAATAATTGACTCATGCTAATTAAGCCCGCAAGGGAAATTCCGTTTTGAGCTTCAACCAGATAATTGCTGCTCATAAGTGGCCAGACTAACAGAATTGAGCGCAGAGGAGAAGCAAATTTAGATTTTAGTTTTAGTCACATTTTAGTCACCTGGAATGTTTGTGTTAGTCTAGTTTTAGTCGA
Organism: Protomyctophum bolini; assembly: GCF_963924005.1. Lineage (NCBI taxonomy): Eukaryota > Metazoa > Chordata > Actinopteri > Myctophiformes > Myctophidae > Protomyctophum > Protomyctophum bolini. The sequence continues at coordinate 2,831,547 of NC_137884.1, read as the reverse complement.
CTAAATATCACAAGACTTTAGTCGACTAAATCTACAGTTGATTTAGTCGACTAAAATGTATTTTGGTGGGCCTTGATGCCGTCGTAATGACTGATTTTTTTTACACTTGCTGAAAATAGCAGATCTACAAGCTCACGACGCGTTGCAGCATTCAGCATGCTGACGAAATTGTCAATACATTTAGTCTCAGTTTTAGTCGCCGTAGCGTATAGTTTTCATTTAGCTTTTCATTCACCACTGAAAACAGGTGTATAGTTGACGGACAGCGAGGATCGCTCCCCGGTCCTTCAAAAGACAAGCATTCATCCTCAAAGAAAATATCCCCACCAAGAAGTTCATCTTGTTACAGTTTTGCGAGCCTCGTTCTGTGCGGACTGTTTAACCCATTCTGACCTGAGATCAGATTCATACGAGGTTTCCACTGGACACACACTGGTCTGATTAACCCATTTCTGACCTGAGATCAGATTCTAAAAATGTCAGTCGTTCTTCGAATTTTTCTAAAATAGCAGACCTACAAGCTCGTATCGCGCCACTCGGTGGCGCGATATGAGCTTGTAGATCTGCTATTTTTCAATAGCTAAAGCATAACATGATGCCAACACCAAAATGGGTGCCCGGTCAGAATGGGTTAATTGCCCCTGACAGAATCAAATGGGCTGGGTCCCTGGGGGAGCATATAACTGCACACACACAGGGCGGGCACGGCCATAAATCAGGCCCCTAGGGCCCCACGCGAGCCCCCGACCGACTCTTGGCAGTTATATAGGAGCCTTGGCTGAACCACATGCCTGCATGCCGCCAGGAAATAGACCTGTCGGTGGAGCCGTGAAATAGTGTGACAGCCGCGTCAGTCCCAGCAGCATGCTGCCATTTCATTATCATGTTTGGAACCACCCCACCCCACGCACACACGCACGCACGGACGCACGCGCATGCATGCATTAGATTTGTGTGTGTGTGTGTGTGTGCATCATTTGCATTGTGCCTTTGTTCGTGCCACCTGACCTCCTACAAAGGCACAATGGCCTATACGGTTGCATGCAGCTGAACAATGTGTTTTCTTCTTCATTCTTTTATTTATAGAGTCCATGAATGTGGCACGCACGCACGCACGCACGCACGCACGCACGCACGCACGCACGCACGCACGCACGTCTAGGAATCCGGCTTTGATCTCTAACATCCGCTATCTATGTATAATTGTCTGTCTGTCTCTCTGTCTCTGTGTGTCTGTGTGTCTGTGTGTCTGTGTGTCTGTCTGTGTGTCTGTCTGTCTGTCTGTCTGTCTCTCTGTCTTTCTGTCTGTCTCTCTCTCTCTCTCTCTCTCTCTCTCTCTCTCTCTCTCCGTGTCTCCAGCTCGCGGCTCTGGAGCAGGTCGTGCTGCGAGGGCGGGTCACGGCCACGGACTCTCTTATAGCCGTGCTCTCCTAATCGATTCCAGTCCGCCTTGCAATCTTGTGACGTGTGTGCGCATGAGTGAGAGAGAGAGAGAGAGAGAGAGAGAGAGAGAGAGAGAGAGATGGAGAAGTTTTCTCCGCAGCATTAAACCCCGTTCCTAATTGAAGGCTCCCAGAGGCTAACAGGCTGGATTTCTCCCAACATGTCAAAAAGCATCAGTCAGTTAAATGGTGCTGTAATAAGATGGAGGGCTGTTTTTGCCACACTGCTGCTGCCTAGAGACTATGACCTTGGTGTGGGACTCAGAGCTTCTGCCCATCTGCTCCGTATGGGGACGTTCACGCACTGTGGAAAATACACACTGTACCTGTATGAACAGTAACGTAGCTATATAAGTACATTTCTATCTGCATTGTTTTTTATTAGAAACCTCTGCCCCAAATGTTTCACATCGGCCGGGTCCAAGTGGCAGCACCAGCTCCCGTCCGCTTCTCATTGTAAATAGCAATATCTAAACGCGTGAATCTTTTCACAATGACATTATTTTTCATAAAGGAAGCCATTGAGGGTCTTAATGCTTCCAACTCGAGTGAAATGAGTATTATTAAAGTGTCCATGACGAAGAAAATATATGATGTGGAGACAATAAAGACTATTATTATCATTATTATTGAAGGTGGTACCATACCATTCGGGAGCATATTTAGAATGCGTGCAGGGTTGAGTATGTTGAATCTAGTTTGCATTAATACGATCTCTAATGGAGGATCTATAGTCGACACAATGAAATACAATGGCGACAGTATTCCGTGTGGGGAAGATGGCCTTGACAGGCAGATATGGGAGAGACCTGTAGCTAAAGTTTTGACATGTATAGTGGAGTAGAAGTTAAAAGTATTGGAAATTAGAGAACAAAGTCAAGTATACGAATACCTCAAAACTGTACTTAAGCACAGTACTTAACCCATTCTGAACGGGAACCCATTTTGGTGTTAGCATCATGTTATGCTTTAGCTATTAAAAAATAGCAGATCTACAAGCTCATAGCGCGCCACCGAGTGGCGCGCTACGAGCTTGTAGGTCTGCTATTTTTGAAAAATCGAAGGACGACTGACATTTTTAGAATCTGATCTCAGGTCAGAATGGGTTCATCAGAGCAGTGTGTTGTCCAGTGGAAACCTCGTATGAATCTGATCTCAGGTCAGAATGGGTTAAGTAAAACATGTACTTAATTCCTTTCCACCACTGGTGATATATGTACTGGCCCTGAAGGAGGCACGACGGAGCCATCATTCACACACCATGACATCCTATATTGGGACGCAATAATGTGCCGAGGCCTGACATGCCGCCATGGTCGCACAGTATAGGTGACACGTTGTGCTTACGTTAGGAAAGTACACACACACACACACACACACACACACACATTTTATTACCATATCTGTGAGGACATCGTCGTTTTTAGGACAGCAATTTTGTGATTATTTATATTGTAACCCTAATTCTAAAGCCGGAAAAAATATTGGATCTACAAGCTCATAGTGATATTACTCTATAACTTCAACCCCTAAATCTATAACCTCTAAATGTTAACGCCATGGTTACTTATATCTCCACAAAACCTTTTAAACAAAAAACAACCATTTATATTATCTTGTGAAGACCAGGAAAAGTGTCTTTTTTTCTCAACTTCTACTCGTGGGGGCATTTGGCCCTTGCACGTATAGTAATATGAGCGCACGCACGCACACACACACACACACTCTCACGCAATCACGGACATCGCACACTGCACCCTCTCTCTCCGGAGTTATCCTTGGTGCCAGCTTGGTGAACAACAGAGCAGCCACAGGGGGCTTTGCTTACACAGCTCTGTTTGCATGAAACAAGCCAGCAACGACACAGGCCATAAATCTCTCCACAATATCTGTATGCATCCGGTCTGTCCTTACCGGCACTAATACATATATATTTTTCTTCCCGCTTATACTGTTGTAACTCACTTGAGGTATGTGTGTGTGTGTGTGTGTGTCTGTGTCTGTGTCTGTGTGTGTGTGTGTGTGTGTGTGTGTGTGTGTGTGAGACACCAAAGGTTTTCCAGAGACATCCGGTGCAGCCTTGAATTTAACCCATTCTGACCGGGCACCCATATTGGTGTCAGCATCATGTCATGCTTTAGCTATTGAAAAATAGCAGATCTACAAGCTCATATCGCGCCACCGAGTGGCGCGCCACGAGCTTGTAGGTCTGCTATTTTTGAAAAATCGAAGAACGACTGACATTTTTTAGAATCTGATCTCAGGTCAGAATGGGTTAATCAGACCAGTGTGTGTCCAGTGGAAACCTCGTATGAATCTGATCTCAGGTCAGTATGGGTTAACAGTGTGTGATTGCCAGCGTGTACGTGCCAAATTTGTTTTACATTTGAAATATGAGCACATAAAATGTTTGAATAGCTCCTTGGGCAAAACATACAGCCCGAAGGACAGACCCGGCCCCTTGGTTTGTTTGATTGATTGATTGATTGATGAAATACTTTATTATGTCAGACAGACATTTAAACAGCAAGAGGTATATACCGTCAGACATTTATAGGCTAAAAAGGATAACACAAAAGACTACACAGGCGTCACGCTATAGTAATACACGGAACAATTTAGCCATCAAATAATTGTAACAAATCTTTCCAATAGGCTTGATTCTAATGATTTGCTACACTGAAAGGAACGACAATGCCCATACATGGTTAACCCATTCTGAACGGGAACCCATTTTGGTGTCGGCATCATGTCGTGCTTTAGCTATTGAAAAATAGCAGATCTACAAGCTCATAGCGCGCCACCGAGTGGCGCGCTACGAGCTTGTAGGTCTGCTATTTTTGAAAAATCGAAGAGCGACTGACATTTTTTTTAATCTGATCTCAGGTCAGAATGGGTTAATCAGACCAGTGTCCGTCCAGTGGAAACCTCGTATGAATCTGATCTCAGGTCAGAATGGGTTAACTTGTACATCAGAGTCTAATTCAAGACCCAATCGGCCTACAGTATGAATGGGATATTCAGCTTGAGGCAAAACCCATGAACATATTGGCAATTACAGCCATTTTATAATGTCATCAGCTATGAAATACTGACCTTTTGCTCTCTATTATGGGATAATCTCACTTGTGAAATGCAAATCGTTGGGTTGACAGACACACAGCACACAGTTTGCCAAAACAGTTTCTGTGTATCAACCTCATTATACGACCTTTCAGAGTCTGTTTCTATAAAGTCTAAAATCTGCTTTGAGTATATATGTTGATATTATAATATACAGCGTTTGCCTCGCTGCATCTGCACTCAGTTGGTGCTGCAGTTGTGCTATTAATTCCTATAAACGCTATATATCAAGCTGGCATGTTATGCACTCGCGCGCAGCGCACGCATATATCACACGTTTGTATTACTATACTTCAAATACTTGTGAGGACGTCACATTTTTTGAATGTTGATCTTGTAGCCGATCTAGTACACAGCGCGTCAAAGCGTGAGCTTGTAGACTGGCAGAGACGGGTAAGGCAGGGTTTCATTCAGTTCCATTTTTACCCACTCAGAGTTACAGCACCACTGCCATTACACCGCCACCACCACCTCCCTCTCCTCGTCTGACCTCGTGTTCTGACCTTTTGCTGCATGCCGAAAAATGTCACTTTCCTGTCAAAGTGCTATCTGACGGTGTGGCAGCGGCCCGCCGGCGAGCAAACACAGCCCTCCTCGATACAATCTCACTCTCTGGGCTCATAGCAGCTGGTGCTCTGTGCCTTCCCTCCTTCTGGTTGCTTGGTGGGGGCTTATTGCATGCACTGTGTGTGTGTGTTTGTATGCACTCCTATACGTGTACGATTGTGTGCGCATGCATTATGCAGCATCTCCCTGGTTGTGTGATTATTTATGTTTGTTTGTGTGTGTGTGTGCGTGCGTGCATGTGCCTCCTGTCCGATATGTCAGCCACTGGCAAAGTTGGATCAAGTCACAGGCAGCGGCATGGGCCGGCGCCCGTACCAGCATTCTAAACAGGACGAGCGCATCGCTCGCTTATCGCCGAAACCGCTCGGCCGGAGATGACCGTGCTTGCATGTGTCCCTGTAGACACGCGGCTGTGTGGCCCAGGCATAGCTCCAACACAATCATCACGTTGGCCATGCAGTGGACACACTGATGGTGGTGGGCCCGATCTCAAACAGTGACAAGAAAGCGCCCCGGATCCAGTGGTGGGAGAAGCACTCGTGTATATCCACTCTGACTTGAGCCAGACTCCCCAAAAAGAATCAGGCTATAACGGCATATAACTAACTGCTATATGCACATTTGTTTTTAATATCGATTGGTCCATTTAAAAAAAAGATGTGCTTATAAGTGACAGACCAATTTAACATCAGGGTTTCAAAACGGATTAAATAATACCTGCAACTGTTGTAATCCTTTTTAGCATGCAATGTATTATGTATCACTGTCACTCTGGTAAAATAGCAGTTATACAGTAAGTATTGGGTTTGGCTGATCCATATCATTCTGAAATGACTCAGAAAAAAATGTCCCACTTAGGGTTCTATTCCTGCTTCATTTCTAGTCCCATAAAGACCCTCTACCTCAGTGTGTATATATCACAGAGCAGTGGTTCTCAAAGTGGGGTCCGGGGACCACCAGGGGTCCTTGACGGGGTTCCAGGGGGTCCCCAGCTAAATGGAACCAAATGGGCCCTCATGGGTCCGTAACTCTGAGAGTGTACAAATGGAACCAAATAGACCCTATAGCGGGTCCATTTGTATACACTCTAAGTTCAATTAACTGATTTTTTTTCAATTGATTGATTTTTACCAATAGGCTATAATAACGCACACGGACAACATGGCGAGGAAAGGCTATAGTCAGATCTCGTGCCAATGTTCTCAGCTGTTCAACATTGAAAGTCTCTGAGACAATCGTGAAATCCTTGGACTCTGCGACTACATTAACCCATTCTGAACGGGAACCCATTTTGGTGTTAGCATCATGTTATGCTTTAGCTATTGAAAAATAGCAGATCTACAAGCTCATAGCGCGCCACCGAGTGGCGCGCTACGAGCTTGTAGGTCTGCTATTTTTGAAAAATCGAAGAACGACTGACATTTTTAGCATCTGATCTCAGGTCAGAATGGGTTAATCAGACCAGTGGTGTGTCCAGTGGAAACCTCGTATGAATCTGATCTCAGGTCAGAATGCGTTAAGCATTCTGATGGGGCTATCACAGTTTGGTACGAAAATAGCTCCTCTCGGGAGAGGGTGGTGTGCTCGGCCTGCAGGCGCACCATGGGGACTTCGCTCCCTATTCCCCGTATAGGACTTGTATTCCAGGATGTAGTGGTGCAGACGTTTGATGAAAAGTCACACCACGTACGGAGAGACCGAAATATATTTGTTTTCCCCCAGGCTATTGATGCTTTGAACAATGATCCAACTGCCAGGTCAACTGTCTTTTAGCCTGTAAATACCCACCAATAGAGCACATAATGGTATTTTTTGAGGGGCCAATATCGTTACACTATAATAATAATAATACATTTTATTTATGAGGCGCCTTTCAGGGCACTCAAGGTCGCCGTACAGGTTAAAAACAGTACAAAACACAGTTAAAAGCAGAACAAAACACAGCTTGCAGCAGAAGACACGGGTCACGCAGATAACTATAACACCTTGCACACAATTGTATAGGTTGTTGTTGTGTTGTGCCTAGCTTAGAATTGCTTCAGATAATACTGATATTTGGCATGAGGGGTTTCTCCTAATAGCCAACTTGGTTTGTTTACCCCAAAAAAAAGTTGAATTGCACTGTTAAAGAAAAAAAGTTTAATTGCACTTTTCACACTGAAGAAAATAGATACAAATCAACATGTTATATTTGTATATTTGTGGTTTACTTTGTGGACGAAAGTGTCCGTAAATTGTACAGAGAATATCCTATAATAATCTACAGAATTTTCTATTTTAGGATTAACGCACTGTAAGTGTCCATAAAAGGAACAGACTAAGTCCCGTAACAGTACAGAATTGTCCGTAAAACGAACAGACTTAAGTACCGTAACAGTACGGAATTGTCTGTAAAAGGAACAGACTAAGTACCATAACAGTACGTAATTGTCCGTAATAAGACCAGACTAAGTTCCATAACAGTACGGAATTTTCCGTAAAAAGAACAGACTAAGTATTGTAAAAGTACAGAACTTTCCTGAAATGTCCGTAAAAGGAACTGACTAAATACCGTAAAAATACAGAATTTTCCGTTATAGGGTTGACGGAAGTGTCCGTAGACCAACGGTACAATGCATTGGCAACAAATGACCGTCTTTCAACAGAGATCTTTCTTACAGTGAACTTGACTTCTATGACACAAACAGCTGATGGGTTTGTTTATTTTCAAATGTTTTTTGAACCAATGGAAAGTACGCTAACCACAAGAGCTTATGTAACCTAAATGATAATTCATTTGAACACATTTTCACTTCACTTTTTCAATTCCCTGAATTTTTTAAGATATTTTATTTTTATTGGTTTTTTGAAGGGACAGACAGTAAGTAGGCTGACAGGAAACGGGAGAGAGAGATGGGGGGAAGACATGCAGTAAAGGCCGTGTCGCACACTGCGACTGGATTACCAGTCGGGTGCACAGACGGTTATACGTATTATGTTCTTGTCTCTGCTTCCTTTGGGTCTTCACACCTTGCCATATGACAGCACGCACGCACAAGCCTGGCAAGTGACTGTACAAACATCTTTGTGTGTGTGGTGCAGTGCAACACAATCAGTGCTTTCTTGTCCTCTCTCAATAGGCTGCCTGCATGCCATTTTTTGCACTTTGCATGACAAGTGAAATAGCAGCAACATCGTCATTTGATAGTGTAATTCAGTTCTGTATAAGAAGAAGAAAAAATTGAACACAGCAAGCACAAAAGAAAGTGCAGGAATAAACAGGAAATAACGGTGAACACAGAGCGGCAATTGATAGAGTTCAAGTACTCGGGTGCATGACCGAATACAACAAAATCGTGTTTTTTCCAACAGTCAAATCATATTCTTTTCATTAATCATGCTGCTCAATTACAACGATAAACACAGGCTCTATAGTATTCTATACTCAAGCTAGACAACATGTTCCCTGTTTCAAATAGCCCAATAATAATAATAACAGCTGGTGTAGCCGTCTGCGCCTATAGAGCGCCGCAGTCCCGCCCCCTTTCAGAAAAGCGAGTGGCCCAGGAAGTGGAAGCCCCATGCATTTCCCCATCGGCACTTCTAATATCATTTATTTAAAGACGGTTACGCCGCGGACAAAGCCAACTCGGATCGTGACAAATCATGACAATGAACACAATGTTTTGGGCCGATCAAATAATTTATAAGACGAAAAACAAAACAAATAGTGTTGTCTCCTGACTTTCTTTTCTTCTTTCTAATGATTTGATCGTCCCAAAATATTGTGTTCATTGTCATGATTCGTCACGATCCGAATTGGCTTTGTCCGCGGCGTAACCGTCTTTAAATAAATTATATTAAAAGTGCCGATGGGAGAATGCATGGGGCTTCCACTTCCTGGGCCACTCGCTTTTCTGAAAGGGGGCGGGGACTGCGGCGCTCTATAGGCTATGGTGGGCCGGCCTGGCAGTGTGTCACGGGTTCGAGTCCGGCGACCTTCGCTGCATGTCACCCCCCCATCTCTCTCCCCATTTCATGTCATTCTAATACTGTATACCGTACCTAACAATAAGGGCATTAAAAAAGGCCCCAAAATTGTTCTACTTAAGTAAAAGTATCAATACTCCAATGCAGAACTACTACTGTTACGTATAGTATAAAAGTCCGGAATTAAAATTGTACGCGAGTATAAACGTACTCATCTTTATAGCATCTAAAGTACCAAAAGCAAAAGTACTGTCCGGTCTCAAGGTCTTTCAAATGTGTAAAAAATCGTTTGAAAATTGCAGATCTACGAGCTCACAATGCGTTGCATATAGACTATTTTCAAATGGCCGGAATGTATATAGGGCTGAAGTGGTTAATATTATGTTTTGTAATCCTAATCGAAATCTACAAAGCAACTAAAGTTTTCAAATAATTGTAGTGCAATAAAATTACAATATTTGTAGAAATCGGAATGACTCAAGTAAACCTAGAGCCTACCTCTACTAGTACTTAATCAAATGCACTTTAGTTACTTCCCACTATACTGCCTATGACTGTCGTGTTGACTTGTGCAGGGCGCTCAGGACACACATTCTGTGTTGACGGTCAGGCGGGTATAGAGGTGTTTAGAATCCATCCACATCATCTGTCATCATTCTGTCAGAAAAGGCCAGAGTCTGGAGGGGACTACTATGGCGTTAAAAATGCTGAGGTGTAGTACATGAATTCCTCTCAAAGGAGTTGCATTGCAGGGGCGTTCACAGATAGAGCACCGCCGTCCTGCCCTTTTCCCCTCTGGACATCAACGTGTCCTTTTGAAAGTTCGTTTTTATTTGTACATGTTTTATGCTATTTTTTTAGTTTTGTACTGTGTAAGCAGTATGTTTGCACATGGTGACATCGACCAATTCGGATGAAAAGCAGCTCATATATTATTTACGCCCCAAAATCTATAAATCTCACATGGCTATTAAGGCAGACGGCGGTTCCACGCGTCGCACAAGGTGCCCTTTTTTCATCATCGTCATCATGTGCAGGAACATTGGAAAAAAATATGTTTATCTTCCATTTTAAGATCTGTTATCTATTACCACGCTCAGTCTTTCTTCCCTAAATCTCAAACCCTCTTCACTATATTGACTGCAGCGCATGCTTTGTCCCTGCTTGGCCTTCGGAAAACAAACATGTAGGCCCAAAGGCACTTAATTGATTGTGATGTCTCAATTTGCCCCGAGCTAAATTGGGCTTCCGTTTAGAACAGTGGGCTTTCCGATGAGATCAGACAAGACAGTTCAATAACTTGGGGTCTTGATTTGCCAGACGTCCATAGCGACCAGCGAAGCCACAGCCCCGCATGCTGATTGATTCAGTTCTTTCCTCACATATACTGGAATTGTTTTGGTAAATATGTACAGTACTGTACGTGTTAGTATTGTCTGTGCAGTGAATGTGTAAAAATGCAGAGAAATAATTAGTTCTACACATGCCAGTAGCGTTATTATTTTACCACCCCATTTTACACTTCATCGTATGGCACTGTTGTGCAAAAGTGATCCGCTGTGAGCTTGGAGATCTGCCATTTTCACATTTTTTGCCAGATTTATTTTCCCCTGTTTTTTGAATTTCTCGTTTTATTTATGTTCATCTGTAATGACATGTCTAATAGGGACACCATAACACATTTATTATTCAAGTATTTTTTATTGACGTTTGCACATAAGACAGGACAGACAACAGCTACATGACAACCATTACAGAACAGATACTGGACAAAACAACAACAACACCAGTACTCAACATTCGTGTATAAAATCTAAAAGTCCCTGAAATACAATGTAAAAACCACAAATTGTATAATATAATGAAATCAACTATAACTGAAATAAAATACAGATGGCCAATGACTATACGTAGAAAAATACTACCACAAAGTTTGAGATGTGACATAACATCCTCCACCCGACGTTTGCGAGATGGCGACGCTGCCTTTTTCCAATTAACCCATTCTGACCTGAGATCAGATTCATACGAGGTTTCCACTGGACACACACTGGTCTGAACAACCCATTCTGACCTGAGATCAGATTCTAAAAAATGTCAGTCGCTCTTCGATTTTTCTAAAATAGCAGACCTACAAGCTCGTAGCGCGCCACTCGGTGGCACGCTACGAGCTTGTAGATCTGCTATTTTTCAATAGCTAAAGCATAACATGATGCTAACACCAGAATGGGTTCCCGTTCAGAATGGGTTAAATAGTATCGGGCGTCTGGCAAGTAAAGAGGAAAACGCTATAGCTTCAGCCTGATGAGTTTGTATTTGTATTCCCTCTAGGAGGGGCACCAAACAGCCCCGTTATTGGTTTGGGATATATAGTTGAGTTTACAAATAATGAGAAGGTATTAAAAATCTCTGTCCAAAATGCAGTCAATCTGGGACACGAAGTGTATAGCAGACTCCTGACCACACCTGGCACACGAGGCTGGATCTGAGTCTGGATAAAATGTGGCTATAGTCTGCCAGGGGGATAAATGACCATATAACACATTTAACTCCATTGCCGTTGATCTATGGCAATTATAATAAATACTGTGCTTAGCTTTGTCAGAAAAGGAAACGAAGGGTGGGGAAGGATCAACATATGGAATGTCAGGACAGCTCAGCTCCATATATGGAGATCTAAGGGTTTGAGGTCAGTGTTGTGATCTTCATATAGTGATGGCCATATTGGTGATATATATACTGTATATATGAAGGCCTGATGTCACGAGGCGTGACCATATGGAGCCCGACCAACTGACTGGAGTCACAGTAAATCCGACCTACCGTCACAACAATACGTACAAGAAAACAAACGGAAGGACAAAGACATTCTGTATTCGATCTTCACAAAAAAAAACTCTTGGGTTATGAATTAGTCTAGATTCTCTGAAGGTTTCAAGGGTTTGATTGCTAAAAATGCCACAAACTAAAAACGTACATTGGCTGCTTTAACTTCACATGCAAAACGGATGCTTTTAGGGGACATTGCATTTATCTGTGCATCTTTTAAACATGAGTGATATGAACTCAGCGGTTGTCACAGAAATGTATATGCATCCCACAGTCCACATTATTTTGGGGAGAATAGCCACTTCAAAGCCACTTGTATACAACAGGCAGTGACACTAAAAACTGTTCCAGTGATGTATGTTTCTTTTCCGCACCTCATCTTGGCACTGTGCCGTCGTTTGGCCCTGAAGGTTTTTACAATATTATTCGTCTCTGCCCATTCTTGGAATGCCTCCGCTTTTATGTCCGCTGTGTGGAATGGCTGTGTATAACGGCGCCGGGGCCAGTTGGGGCCATTCCACTCGCACTTCAGACGTCCTCTTATCAAAACGACCTGCATGCCGGAAATAGCGGGTACGTGTTTGACTCCTGTCGCCCAGCCTTGTCCTCGCACAGCCCCCCCTTTTCGGTGGTGGGGGTGTATTTGAGGGACGCTGTGCTAGCCCGCTGATAGCGAGCGGGCGGATAATAGAATTGGAAAAGGGAAATACACACACAGCTCAACACGCCAAAGTATATATTCGGCGGAGATTCCCGTGCGAGATTAACCCTCGCTCATCTCCTGTGACATTCAGATTGGAGGTGCGCGCCACTGCGAATCGGCAAAGCGCTGAGGCGTTATGGAAACGCGTTCCTCGTGTATAGCCTTGCATTTTTGCGGCAGTAACTTTTTGTCCTTCATTTGTCCGAGGTAGTGTACGAAACATGCCATCGAAACTTTTTTTTTCTTCGTCTCATGACAATTGCTTACTGTCACATGTGCAGGAGCTCTTGTGTGCAAGCTTGTAGGCCTGCGCTGCATACATATAGATGGATGGATATACTATCAACGCTAGGGGTTTTCTTCCCTTACAGCAAGGCATTCTTATCGCCAAGAATGAGGTTCATGTAATAAAAAATGTATTGTGTGCACTATAGGCAGTCATGCTACTACTACTTATGGAAAGGAACAGCCATCACATGCCACTTTGGTATTCCATGCATGGTCCGAAGGTTGTCAACGTTGGCTCTGGAGGACCCTTGAGGGGGGTTTATAGGTCCTAGGTTAAATGGTTGGCACCCTTAAGGGGAGTGTACAAGGTTGATACCCTTTGAGAGTATTCAGAAGCCCCGGCAAGACTCTCAAAAGGCCCTTAAATGAATACTGAATATATTATTACAATGCAAATTGTGGGTCCTTGAAATTAAATATTTCACTGCCGTCGACGTGTTTCATGTCTTTTCAGGTATATATTGATTCAGAACGGTCTCGCTGACCGTCTATAGCAGCATTCCCGTCGCTAGGTAACACTCTTTACCACTGTGGTCCGTCAATGAAATTATTCCCCCTTCCACCGCCATTGTAACCACACTCTTAAAACCCCTTTTTTTCTCAAACCTGGGCTCAAGAACGTTGATGTTAGTGGCTCATTAATAAATTGTCGCTTCCACGCGGTTACAATATTAACACTTAAATGATGACTTATACAAAACGACGGTAGCCACATTAGCTTCAGGCAATTTTGGTTCCAGTTCATTTTGGGGTGAATTTATCTTGCTCTTCAAAATGCAAGTCCCCGTTGCATCCGGAGGCAGTTTAGTGGCGTACAGACTGAATCAATATTGGGCCGTCAAAGAGTTTAAAAAGAGGCTGAGAATCACTGGTTTTAAACAGGACATGAAAATCTACCTCGGGCACTTTCCAAGTGTTGCGTTCTTGTGGCCTAAATAAAAACCCGCTAGCTGTTTTTGGGCTTCGATTCTGGACGCAGCAGTAGAAGTATAGCAAGTCTCTAAACAGAGACGATATGCAACATCCACTCCCTGACCACTTCTGGCCCTCTGCTGCAGTTCTCCTGCTTGTTCCCTTGTGTGAGATGATACATGAGTCCAGTCCACAATACCGTCTCCCTCTAGGCACCGCACACCTGCTCTGCTGAAAAGCACTTGGGACGCAGGGGGAGGGGGGGGGGGGGAGAGAGACACGTTCCAAGTGTTCGTAAAACAGCATTGTGGATGAGGGTGGAGCGAAATGTATCTGTTCTGAGCCTCTATAACTCAAGCGTCTATTGAGGACCAGTGTTACTCAGGGGAACAATGTTATATTTGTTACATAATTATTATATTACATATTATATTATATTATTTACCTTCAGGCCGTTTAATCCTATTTAATTATATTTTATCCTCTTATGTTACATAACTGACAGTCATTTGTAAATTAATATATAGTCACACATTGTTCTGTTTCTTTAAATAGACATATAGGCCATTCGTTTAAAAAAGCAATATTATATTTGCCTATACTTATTACTTGGAAATTGGAATCAAGAGTAATATATCATATAACATATTATACTACATATTACTCTTGCAGCAATATCTCTTGGCCTTTTAAACGGAATGTTTTCAAAAGGCAACCAACAGAACCTGGTTAATAATATGTAATATGTAGCCTACTATTTTTTTTGTAAATAGCAATGTTACAGTAATATATTAAAAGTAAATTGTTGCTGCCCAACACTATTGAGGACCGCCACATTTCATTAGGCGATCCCCTCATATACAGCATGCAACAACATCCGGGACCCTTACACTTTTTTTTGTTTTGTTATATGTTTCGCTTTTATGGCTCCTATAAGGGTCGTGCTATATAAGGGTGCCTGTGTGTCCCGGCGTCCATCCTTATACGATCGATCATCCTGCCCTCATCAACGTGCAGGCGTCAGAGATCCACTGGGAAGGACATGCCGTCATTAGACTCTGTCGTAAATTCACTCCCCACCAAATTTTCTCTTGCATTGTGTCTGAATAAGGAAGTAAAAAGGAAGGAAGTAAAAGCAACTAGGCTTTTCAGAAGTGTGTTTTGGCACTTGAGGGGGAGAGAGAGAGAGAGAGAGAGAGAGCGAGAGAGAGAGCTTTGAGGTTTTTGAGAGATTAAAATCTATGGAAAGGAGAGAGAGAGAGAGAGAGAGAGAGATGATGAAGGGGGGATCAGAAATTCAGAACAGATGGAACAGGAGACTCTCGTTGCTCTAACTCATATGTCGCTGTCGGGGGCCAGTCGGGCAGAAACCTTGTATGTCCAAAACTCGTATTACTAATGTGAAAAATCAACCCGCGTTCCAACGGATCCAATGTATAGTTTATTTATTCACAAGCTCTTAATACTTCTTCTTTGGTTCACTATTCATAAAACCCTCAAACGCATCGAATTGCAATGTGTTTGTAGAGAGCTTGTAGATAAACTATAATTTTTGCTATGTGGGGCAACAGAGCATTTATGTACGCTACGGGGAGGAGGGAGGGAGAGAAAACATAGAGAATGTGGAGATACGAGGTTTCTGACGGACAGTGGCAATTATGTTTGTCAGCTCCGCTTGTTTGTCCCGCGGCAGGCAGAGCTCTGACTGACATGTTCTACTGATCAGCATTCAAAAGGTTTTATACACACACGCTCATCATCTCGTCTCGCTAGGACAATGATTCATCTCAATATTCTGCATTTCAAGGATCCTCGGCTTCACATGCAGTAGACCGTTGATGCTCAACCTGTGGGCCAAGAACGGGATTAAAAAAAATAATAGCCGACAACCGAGAACTTCATCTCCTCCCACACAAAGGGCAATTATATTTGCTGCTGATGATGATGATGTTGATGATATGTTTGCGTACAAAATTATGCAAATATTAATAAATATAATGTAATGTCAGAACTGGTCAATGCCATTCTTTCCAAGTGCTTTCCAAAGCTCTCATCAGCAACCATGGCCAGCACTCGTAGGCCCATACAGTAACCGAGGAGAGCTCTCAGCACCATGGACAGCGCTCGCAGGCCAGTAACTAAGGAGAGCTTTCAGCACCATGGACAGCGCTCGCAGGCCAGTAACTAAGGAGAGCTTTCAGCACCATGGACAGCGCTCGCAGGCCAGTAACTAAGGAGAGCTTTCAGCACCATGGACAGCGCTCGCAGGCCAGTAGCTAAGGAGAGCTTTCAGCACCATGGACAGCGCTCGCAGGCCAGTAACTAAGGAGAGCTTTCAGCACCATGGACAGCGCTCGCAGGCCAGTAACTAAGGCGAGCTCTCAGCACCATGGACAGCGCTCGCAGGCCAGTAACTAAGGAGAGCTCTCAGCACCATGGACAGCGCTCGCAGGCCAGTAACTAAGGAGAGCTTTCAGCACCATGGACAGCGCTCACAGGCCAGTAACTAAGGAGGGCTTTCAGCACCATGGACAGCGCTCAGTACTGTAGCTGACTGTCGCTGTCCATGGTGCTACATGCATGGCACTGCGCGCGCTGTCCATGGTGTCATACCTACCAGTGGTTCTCAACCTGCCCACTTGGAAATCATGAAATGGTTCAGGGGCCCCGCCCCATTGAGAATCAATGGAGTATACCGGTAGAATGAGTTAAATTCGTCGACTGAGGTTGCCAGTCTCATTATGTAAGGGAAGAGAGTTCCATATCCTCGGATATATACGTAGATGGCAAAGGCAGCTTCGCTGTGTCTCTTGCCATGTGTAGGGATTTCGATCAGCCGTTCTGTACCGAGTAACCTGAGGGGGGCGAGCTGGGATATATACTCATGTAGGCAGTCTGACAGATAGGAGGGCGCCAAAGCAAGTAAAATAACTATATAAAATATATCCTACATTTTACAGGGATCCAGTGTAGGTGTATGATGTGCAATAGCAACTTCCCTGAATTACTGAGGAGACACACACACACGCACGCACGCGAGCGAGCGAGCGCACACAGCAACAGGAGGCCAGACTGTCACAGCGACCTCGCACAATGTTGCGTGCGACGGGGTCTTTCAACAGGTCTGTCATCGCACAAGGCCTTTTCTCACGTCGGCAGTGGCACTTCTTCACAATTCAACACAATTCAACAAGGCTTGCCGTGGGATTGTGCGCCAAACTGCACGTGTTCTTTGCAGTATACTATACAATTTTATATATATATATATATATATATATATATATATATATATATATATATATATATATAAATAAATAAACCAGGCTTCCCTGTTACTGTATGAATGTGTACTGGACAAAAGTTTCAAATATTTGCTTATTTCTTTCCCCCTTATATGTACACTCTCAGAGAGGATTATACAATGTTTAAAATGTGGGGTTTTTTCCCCCCTTTTTGGGGGTGGGGGGGGGTGGTATCAAATCCCTCTAAATGACTTGTACAATGACTGTCTTACCAGCATAGGTATCCTCGTCTGCACTGTGTTCACAATGACAACCATATAAAACGCTCATGCCGGCAGCTGAGACCAATAAGCTGGAGACGAGGTAAAGCGTTTACAAAACCAGACTGTCTTTATGTTTGTCCCACTTTTCATGTCTACTCCTTTCTTTTCTCACCGCATGGAGACGAATAAGGCGCATATATAAATGCCTCATTATCATTCTTCCTATGGTGAAGATGTGTGTATCTGAATATGTATGTCGGCCCGGTGTGTGTGTGTGTGTGTGTGTGTGTGTGTGTGTGTGTTTAACCCATTCTGACCGGGAACCCGTTTTGGTGTTAGCATCATGTTATGCTTTAGCTATTGAAAAATAGCAGATCTACAAGCTCATAGCGCGCCACCGAGTGGCGCGCTACGAGCTTGTAGGTCTGCTATTTTTGAAAAAATCGAAGGACTGACATTTTTTTTAATCTGATCTCAGGTCAGAATGGGTTAATCAGACCAGTGTGTGTCCAGTGGAAACCTCGTATGAATCTGATCTCAGGTCAGAATGGGTTAAATCTAAAAGTAACAAGACCAACAGTCTAAAAGTCCCATTAGCAGCTAGAGGTCATGGGGGAGGGGTCACATGCTTATGGTTCATCACATTTTTTTTCCACACCTGATGTGTGTGTGTACGTTCAAGTATAAAACAGGGCTTGAGTAGTAAATCTAATCTAATCGATTTAGTCGACTATAAAAAAAAGAATTTCTTCACATTGATTCAAAACATTATTGCATTATATTGTTATATAATAGCATTGTTTTAAACGTATACTTTAAATTCTTCTACATTTTTTGATTCATTAGAAATGGAACCATCAGAGTAATCGCTAAGATTTTTTTTGTTCTCAAAATAGATAATAGTTCATAATAGTTTGACACCAAATTTTTATTTTAGTTTTTGTCATAGTCCCTTGAATAGTTTTCATTTAGTCTTAGTGCACATTTTTTGTCACCTGGAATGTTTTAGTGTTAAGTCTACTAAATCATCATAAGATTTTAATCGACACTCATAAGATTTTAGTCGACTACATCCACAGTCGATTTAGTCGACTATTTTGGTGGGCCTTGATGCTGATACAAGCTTCACAATGTGTCGCAATGCGAAACATTGTGAGCTTGTAAGATCGTCTATTTCCAAAAGATTTGCAGACATTTGAAAGCGTGAAATGAGACAATCCGCATAAAGAGTACTTTCTACTTTTTCTACATTTACTCGAGTATACATTTTTAATTCCAGACTTTTACTTGTAACCGAGTATTTCTAATATTGCAGTATTGATACTTTTTCCTAAGTAAAACTATTGAGTATACTTTTTTTACACCACTGGCGTTTCTCTGTAGTATACCGTTGTCTTTGTGTCGTTGGATGTCTTGTCAGATACACATACGCCTCCAAATGACCCTCCCCCTCCGGACCCCGTTTCCCAGCAGCCTTTGAGCTTGATGAACATCGATTGGCTGAATTAATTGCCGTTATCAGATGTTCCTGAAGGCCACCCAGAGCTTTTCATGTGTGTCCTTGCATTGCCGGTATTTATGTTTGTGTGCACGTGTGTGTGTGTGTGTGTGTGTGTGTGTGTGTGTGTGTGTGTGTGTGTGTGTGTGTGTGTGTGTGTGTGTGTGTGTGTGTGTGTGTGTGTGTGTGTGTGTGTGTGTGTGTGTGTGCGTGCGTGCGTGCGTGCTCAAGTGTATATAGTGTATGTGTCCTTGTGCTTGTGAATGTTCACTTACTGTATATGCATGATGCAAATGTGTGTATGTGGGTGCGTGCGTATATGTGTGCATTTGTGTGCACATTCGTGCACATTTGTGCACGCGTGTGTTTGTGCGTGCGTGTGTTCTGGCGACGACGATGCCCTTGTAGATTACATGGCGAGTGCAATCTATGCTGAGCACACTCAGCCCCCAGAGGGCGGATTAACCCATTCTCACCTGAGATCAGATTCATACGAGGTTTCCACTGGACACACACTGGTCTGATGAACCCATTCTGACCTGAGATCAGAATCTAAAAATGTCAGTCGTTCTTCGATTTTTCAAAAATAGCAGACCTACAAGCTCGTAGCGCGCCACTCGGTGGCGCGCTATGAGCTTGTAGATCTGCTATTTTTCAATAGCTAAAGCATAACATGATGCCGACACCAAAACGGGTTCCCGGTCAGAATGGGTTAAGGGATAAAGAGAGTGCTGAGCCCCTGTCACCACACGCACGCAACGCACACGTGCGCGTACAACCGCGAACAACCACACGTGCGCGCACAACCGCACATTTAAATGACTATATTAATGAGGACATCAACTTTTCAGAACGGCAATCCCATGTATGTTATACGAAGCAAGTTTCAGATTATGTCACGCTGTTTTGCAACATTTTTTAAACCATGACCCTAAAGTCATGGGGTCCACAGAGGGTAAAAACATTGAAAAAAACCTTGAGAAGCACTAACCCATGTAGTATACAATTTACAATTTAGGCATTTAGCAGACGCTCTTAATCCAGAGCGACTTACATTAAGCAAGAACAAAAAGCATGGGGAATACATCACATAAAAACATTTATCATGAAACATGCGTAAGCTAAGAAAGTAACAGTGGAATATCTATAATGAAACTATACATATAAGCTATACATCTATACTACTATGATATACATTATGTACTATGACGTGCTATGACTACATACAATGCACTTATGCTGTTTACATAACATGCCATAAGTCTGTATCAAATGCTATCTAAGTCTACAGAATTGCTATCTAAGGGGGTGTGGGGTAAGTGCTATGGGCCATGATGGAGTCTGAAAAGGTGGGTTTTCAAACTACGGCGGAAGATTGGGAGTGATGCTGCAGTTCTGACTGCAATGGGAAGTGCATTCCACAGTTTTGGAGCCAGAAGGGAGAAGAGTTTGGGACGTGTGGAGCGTTGTCCCGGCGTTTTTAGTTAGTATGTGAGTTACGTTCATCTGCATCAGTGCTTGTGTGCATGCAAGACATATACAAGATATATCGCGTAATATGTCGTCCTAGATATATCGTTCCGATATTGCAATTGCAGAGATATTGATATTTTCAAGCAGAGCATTGGTTTTGATTTGGTCATGGCTATACGTTAAATAAACATCAATCGATATATTTTTTTTTCTCCATTACACTTGAACAGCAAATGATTGCGTGCAGGGACGTAGGAGATGGGGGGTCACAGGTGTCAAGTACCCCTTGTGGCTGATGACCTTATATGTGCCAGGGACCTTATGGGCCGCCGGCCGTGAGACTGAACAAAACAAAAAGTGTGTTAAAAGCCTCAAACCTGGTCACTAAACTGCCTCCCCCTGGCCAGCCGGGGCGCCTGATAGAGGGGGAAGGAACTGGTTGGAATAACGTGTTCCTTCCACGCGCTACGTCCAACCCCTGTCAGGTGTAAAGGAGCAACTTGGACACTCGGGCATGAAGGAAGCATGAGTTCAAGTCCGTTGCTCTCCCCTTGTCCCCCCATATATGGGGACTAGGTTGGTGGAGGGTGTGTAAGAGCCCAGGATCACATTAGATGATTGACAACAGGGGTGGAAAAATGGGTTACAAAATCGTGGGATAAAAGAATATATTTTAAAAGCCTCAAACGACGGACAGATCTGTCAGTCATCATGAAGCGACTTTATCCTTCAGGATATGAGAAAAAGAAAAAGGCGTCGGACTGAACTGCCGTATAGCAGCAATCGGGTAAATAAACATGTCAACTTGAAGACTTGCAGGGTCCTGTGCTGTGAATGCCGGTTGTTGTTGTTGTTGTGTTGTACAGGCTGAGTCATGCTGGTGGCTATAGAGGCCGAGCAGTACTGCTGCTGCAGTTTGTAATCAATAATCATCTCTCTTATCATGACATGGTGACTCGCTGTATAGTCTCACTCTATAACTGTCTGTAGCTGTGCAGTCTGAGTTGTGCTCTGTAGCTATTTCAAGATATACATAATAGTAAAATTTGTAGTTTTTTGTTGTTGCTCAGCGTTGAAGTAGAAATAGATTAATTGCAAAGGCTTATTTTGCACGCACGTACGTACACACGCACGCACGCACAGTGTGCTGTGCACACACAAAACGTGCACAGAACAAAAAAAAATAAGCACTTAAAACTATATATATGGCTCTCTACTTGGACCACTTTTCTTTTCATATACAGAATCTCCCCCAGAATAATGGCTAATGAGCAGAGTTGGGGTCCGTTACTCTTAAAAGTAAGGCACTACATATTACATATTACTTTTGAAAAAAGTAATGCCTTACATTACTTTATTACTCCCTGGAGAAAGTAACTAGTTACATTACTCGTTACATTACTTTTGCGTTACTCCATAAAATTGCCTGTCGCATTGTCACATAATTTACCACTTAACAAATCTTTATAATCCTAATAAGGACACAAGATCTTTCTTTATGCTCTTTACCAGGTTGTGGAGGAATAAAACAAAATGGGCCTTTCCAAAACGGTCTAGTGCAGTGGTTCTCTTGACCTTGTAAAACTTTTTCTATGCAAACTTCTAATCAATTCTTCAATCAATCAAATCAAATATATTCAAATAAAAATAATGAGACTGAGAGAAATCAGTAGCCTATATGTTCACAGTGCTTTAGGATCCCTTTCTTTATGATGTGGAGTTCCCTGCTCCATTCTCATTAAATGTAGTTTTTCATGTCGGCATATTTGGTTTATTCATCTCTGCATTAAGCACACATTCTACAACAAACAAACCGACTGGCAGTGTTGCCAGGTTTTGGAAGAGAAACAAGCAGCCATGTCAATGAAAACAAGCCCAAAAGAAGCCTGACTATAGGATATTATAAAACAAGCCCAAAGTCGCTTATAATAAGCGGACATGGCAACAGCCCAACGTCTGCTCCGTCTCTGTGACAGTGGGAGACTGGCTCGCTGTGTGGAGCAGAGCAGTGCTGCTGCGGAGATTTTAATACCGAGACGACGTAAATGACAGTTATGACACAAGCGCTGTAGGCTATATCGAACAACGGACATTGATGTGTCCGGCCAGAGGTGGGAGGAGGACAGGTGGGTCTAAAACCGGACGTCTGGCCACCCTACGAGTCCACGACAGTAGCGAAAAGTGCTGTGCTGCTGCTGATCTGACACCAGTTTGACATGTTCTAGTCCGCGACTCCAGCGCACCATTACTTTTCATGTTCAACTCATCTCCGTTGTGTGCATTATTCTCCAAGTCCAAATTAAGCAACACTGCTGAAAGCAGCCACATGACGCAATTAAGTAACGAGTAACGGCAGCGCTAAAGCGACCAGTAACTGTAGTGTGATTATCAATTTTGGAGGAGTAGTGTCGTTATATTACTCGCTACCGACCAAAGTAGTGTCGTTACAGTAACGAGATTTTCCGTTACTCGTTACACCCAACTCTGCTAATGAGGTAGGCCTTACACGTGGTTAAAATAAGGAAATTCTATCCAGCTTAACTTTCATTTCACTCTCACAGACTGAACAGAACAGAGAGAGAGAGAGAGAGAGAGAGAGAGAGAAAGAACATGTGCACCTGTGTCGCGTCCCCTGGCTTTATGGACACAGTATGAATGGTATCTGGCACTCATAAAAGCCAGACGCATGTCGTCTATATAAATCTCTGAGGCCTCATTAACTGAGCAGCCATACATAGGTCTCCTCTCCTCTCCTCTGCTTGTCTTTTCTCTGCAGACCCACACACATCTCAATCATGGCTGTTGTTCTCACCCTTGGAATCGATTTTCGAACACGTCAGCGTTCGCACGGCGTGCGCCCGCGCGGGCAAGATCGTGCACGCATGCACGCATGCACACAGAGACAGAATGTCATGAGCTCACATATACCGCACATTCAACGTGCATTAACTGATTATGTTATGGAAACCTGCATCTCCTGCGTCGGTCGGTCGGTTGGTCGGTCACTCCTCCATATATGGTCACGACTCGTGACATCACACCTATATTATGGTCACGCCTCTTGACACGCCATCTCCATAATTGAAGATCACAACACTGACCTCATCAAACCCATGGTTAGCCATACATAGACTGGACCATCACCTATAGATCTGCATATGGAGCCGGCCAGCGACTCTACACATCTGACCTCAAACCCTTAAATCACCATATACGGAGCTGACCTGTTCTGACATTCCATATCGTTATCCTTCCACACCCGTCCTCCCTTTAGACTGATATACCTGTCCATTTAAACTCCAGACGGGCCTGCCCCAAAGTTATTAGTGCAGCCGAGGCCCGGCAGCCATGCGGGTTCTCAACGGACCCGAAAATGAAGGCCCTATACCTGGGCCCTAATCAAACCCCATACTCTCAGGACTCCCGCTGCCACCCTTAGATCTCCATATATATATACACCCAGGTGGCGGATGTGTGCACGCAACCTCGCCTTTTAGTGCCCTCAGGGCTGTCTTACTGGTTTGAATATGCAAGATTTGATACTGGGCATGTTGACTCTCTGCATGCACACGCATGTGCATGTCCACCACAAAAGCACATACAGTATACATAGCATGTACAATGATTTGAATACATACACTGCACAATGCATGTCGACGTTTGTATGTGCAACACAAAGGGATTGCATGCCATGACCAGCACATACATGTATACTATACACACAGTCACAGTCACAGACGCACGCATGCACACACGCACACACATATCGCGCACACTCCAAAGGCATGCTTTGTCCTCCTCCGCCACACGCTCAAGGACACTCCGTCAACATTTTCCGAGGCGCTGACGGCTTTACAGGCAAAGTTATCACCTCCTCCTCCGGCGGCTCTACCCACCTAACCCCACCCCCACACAACCCCCAACCCCACCACCACCACCACCACCACCACCACCTCACCAGTGGTGGAAGAAAGTCATAGAAAAGTAGCAATACAATACATACTAC
The DNA here is from genome assembly GCF_963924005.1 of Protomyctophum bolini. NCBI lineage: Eukaryota > Metazoa > Chordata > Actinopteri > Myctophiformes > Myctophidae > Protomyctophum > Protomyctophum bolini. Next base: position 2,807,232 of record NC_137884.1, on the reverse strand, counting down.
CAGTCGGCCATTTTGTCGGCCAAAGCTCTGATGAAAATGAAATGAAAACTAATGACTAAAACTATATGACTAGATACACTACTCCCAATGTCATGATCAAATCAATAGACTGCAATGGTAGTGAGGGACTAGAGGGGAAGAGATCGAATGGCCTACTAAAGACAAGTCATCGCATGCTTGGCTGTGTGCATATTATGTCACCAAAATAGGCCAATCTCTCGTCAAAATACATTTCAGTCGACTAAATCAACTTTATAGTTGACTAAAATAGTATGGTATTTAGTTAACTAAAACTAGACTAAAACAATATATATTCAAAATACTATGACTGAAACGACCTCCTCTTCAGACTCCATCTTATCTTGTATAGCACTTGCCGTAGCATTGCACTATAGCCTTGACGCGCATGTATGCATATAGGCTAAACGCATGTATGCTAGTTTTCATTGTACAGATATTCTGCTGTTAAAAAGATGCTTATGATCCTTGATGACTATTTTATGTACCACCATGTGTTGTTCTTAGCTTAAGAGTGTCTGCTGAATGCCTACATTGTATATCTGTGGTCAAAATCAACACCGAATACCACACTCCCCTGTGTTGTCGTATTTTTGTCGGTTATAGTAGTGTCAGTGTAGTAGCTGTATTAGGTTAACACGTGTGTTGACAGTAGCTCAAGTAAATGTACGTTATTGACGTGTCCACCACAGAACATGCTGTGGGCCAGAGTGGACGCATACTGTGTTGTGCAGCGCCTAGCTGGTATAATTAACCACCCACGCTTCTTGGCATGGCCTTCACCTCGCATAGAGTGACAGCAGAACAGCAGTGCACGCTTTCTATTATGAAGGACACAAGATACAAAGCTGAGCAAAAGTAAATATCCATAATATATGGAAATGCAGTTTAGAATGTATAACATACAAACCTAAGCTCAAATGAAAGTGAAACATAATAATAATAATAATAACCAGTAAGACGCGCAAAAAACTAATCGTATAATCGAGGACAGCAGTAAGAGTTTTAAAAGTCATGTGTCATAAAATGAAGGACTCGTCTACGTGCTGTCCCATTCCTTTTTATATCATCTGGAGACCTTACTGCCTCTCATCCTCAAGCACTTACCAGCTGACAGCACTTTAACCCATTCTGACCTGAGATCAGATTCATACGAGGTTTCCACTGGACACACACTGGTCTGATGAACCCATTCTGACCTGAGATCAGATTCTAAAAAATGTCAGTCGCTCTTCGATTTTTCAAAAATAGCAGACCTACAAGCTCGTAGCGCGCCACTCGGTGGCGCGCTATGAGCTTGTAGATCTGCTATTTTTCAATAGCTAAAGCATGACATGATGCCGACACCAAAATGGGTTCCCGGTCAGAATGGGTTAAGAGCTCTATTTTCATCCATGCTAAACCCCTTATCCCTAAACTTCTTTGCCGTTTTTTTATATTTTGGAAAAAAAATATATATAGTTAAAATAGCCAATCTACAAGCTCACAATGTGTCGATGTAGATCGGCTGGTTCAACTATTCAATAAATATTTTCAAAATAGTACAAAAAAAAAAAAGTTTAGGGATAAGGGGTTTAGCGGTTACGGAAAGCTAGCCCTATGTCTGTGATGGTTCAGGGCTTGAGGGTTTAGGGGAGGGACATTGGAACTGGGCACTCATTGGCTGTAGAAAAACCCCACCACTCTCTGAGAGTGGAGTGGAGTGGGAAGAGATTGCCTCATGTGGTGATGGGTGGGGCTACTAATTCACCACACCTGTGGACGGTAGGACTATATAGGCCAAGGTGTGACCCTCAGAGCAAACATTTGGTCTCATTTGGTTCATAAATGTTGAAGGGTGAACTAGCTCCTCGCCACCCTACACGTGCACTAGCTCCACTCGGTTTGAGCATAGATACAGTATATAAATAGTAGAGACGGCACCGGAATTCCCCTCCCATCCGGTGCTGTCTATTATTTATATACAGTATCTGCTCAAACTGAGTGGAAGTGTGTAGGGCGAGGGGATAGGTTCAAAAAGGGGGACTCACTCACTCACTCACTCACTCACTAGATAGATGCGTGGATATGTGGTCAACCGGTTTTTAATATATTTTAATACATTGATAATGGGACACTATATTTTAGTGTCCCTTGTTTTTTTTTCCCCTGTATCCCTGCCACTATTGTCTCTCAGCCTCTCCTTAGTGGTATATCTCCCATGCCATGCCGCTCAGGTATAGACAGGCCCCATTCATTTCCCCCATAGATGTTACAAAAAGTATTTATTTAAAGACCTTTTAAACCTCGGACAAAGCCGACTCTTGTTGTAACAAATAATTTAGAAGGTCTTTAAATAGATAGGAAATCTATAGGAGTTCCAACTCCCCCCTCCGCTCCCCATGAGGCATATGCCACCATGACTTTCCTAACTGTATTCCACCTCCTTCATTCACCTGCTGAGACAGTGAGTTTAATTCCACTAATTTACATTTAGCCTTGGGTAATGTATCATCCAGAAGGCACCTTTCCCCACCAACACAATAGCATTCATTTTTACATTTCATGTGAAAGGCTCACTAGAGCTACAAAAAAGATACTTCGAAGTTTTGACAAATTGTTTTTTATATTACACTTTCTCGGCTAAAAATACATAGCTGAGGAATGAATAACGAATGTATCGCATATGACGTTGCTTGTATGTCCAAAGCCTTTACTTTTCTATGGTATGATTATACTGTCCAATACTTTTTGAGTGGCACAACCACTCCCTTACGGAGCGCTGTGTGTGTGTGTGTGGGTGGGTGGCTGCAGGGTCTGAGCACGAAAACAGCATGATTGTTTTTCACCACCATGTTTCTCACCACCATGGTAACTGTCATTTCTCTACCGAAATTGTAGTCGAGTATAATTTATTTATGCTTCGTCCCCCGATGGTGTCGCGCACGCAGACCTCTGCGCTCACAACAGTCGCATTTGGATGCGATGTGAACTTGTATATCAGCTGTTCTCTGTGCACAATACTGTTGGGCTTTGAAGTATAAATGTCTCCTAGGGTGCATCTCACTATAGCCGACTCACAAGAGGAGGTTGAATGGACTGAAACCAGCGCTCCCCAAAACAACAGGTTTGGAGATCTGTTGGGAATTGATTACATGAAACAGTACACCCGTGCGCCCAGTCCCAATGTTTGTAAACAAATAGTTGGTCTATAGGCAAAAATATATATATATATATCTCGGAAATATACTGTAAGTATATTTTGATATACATCATTAGGGTGTTTGTTGAGTGACAGTGAATCTGAAAATAATATTCAGCTAGGTCCGGACGCCAATTTTCATCCAGCCTGCATGGTTAACCACTCCCCCTGGAAATCACATTTCATGAATGGAATGCGATTCCAAGGGGGAGTGGTTAATAGCCAGGCAAAATGTCATCCAAATAGGCTAGAGAACCAATTAATCAGCTTTGAATTTACAGGGATCCAATTCCAATTGGTTGTGCAATTTGTTTTGTTTGGTTTAATCTAGTTTCCCTGATTGGATGGAATTGGTATCCCGGCCAGAAAATGCATACTTTGTTTACTAAAGAGCTGGGGAGCAGTGGGACTCCTGGTACAGATGCTCAGAATATAGAGATGTTTAACGCTTAATTTGACAACAAGAAAATCACTTTTCGACCACTTTTTTGACCACCTTTAAATGCATTCTCAATGATCCCACTTTAGAACGAGAGCATAACCCATTAAGGACTGGAACGCATTTGTGTCATCTTAACTTTTAGCTATTTTAAACTTTAGCTGTGCTGCACTACGAGCTTGTAGATCTGCTGTTATATATTTTTTAATCTGGAAAATGTGGCGCAAATCTTTGAATATATTGTTGTGCTAGACAGCAAACGTTTTCAACTCATATCTTTGCTTCTGCGGGCCCTGGGGGGGGTCTCTGGAACAACATATTTTCAGATGGGGGTCGCATGGCCACATACATAATAATTCTGGGGGTCCTTGACATGGAAAAGTTTGAGAACCACTGATATAGAAACATAGGTTTATCAGAAAACTGCCTGGATTTAGAAGACATTTTGTAGAATCTGCATGCGGTCTCAGCCCTAAATAGGGTAATCGATGTGACTATGTAGTAATGTCATAGTTATATGTAGAAAATGAGTGGTATTAGCCTCAGCTGTGCTCAGTGCTCGGCTACAAGTCAGCTTTCTGTCCCCAGAGTCCCAACTATATTCGTGGAGAAGCAGCTATCTTTTTTTCTTATGCACCACATTATCTGGAACAAACTCCCAGAAAACCTCATGTCTGCACCATTCTCAGTTATTTAAATCAAAGCCAAAGACGTTGCTGTTTGCCGCTGCCTTTTAGCTTAGGCTTTGGATTTGTTTATTCGTGGCCATGGGGCATATTCTTATTTTCAATTCTCTTAACTCTTTAACAACTATTTTAATTGGATCCCAAAGTCCTTCTATAATGATATTGTGTTCTTTTGCACTTCTGCTGCTCTTATTAAGTAGATTTTGTAGAGTTTCTAACCTAATGCATAACCACAAGCATTTGAACTATAAACACAACTATTTTAACCACACAAACACTATAGGAATGACATGATCAGTGAGGATTTGGCCAAAAAAGAAAGAAAAAGAAACAGGCAGGTGTGTAAAAAAAGAAAAAAAGTATTTTCCACGGACACATTTGTCCGTGTACGGACATTTTCATTAGATGACCCTAATGTTCATAACATATTTTCATACGTCTGGGTCCCGGGGAGACAGAAGGCTGGAGGAGGAGCTATAGGTTGTATGGATGGCATGGGGGTTCAGGAACAGGGTCTTGTGCCATGTGCTCAGGGCCTGCGCGGATGTCACGAGTGTGGGTGGGGAAATCCCACCCCCGTGGCTTTGCATCCTCCATCATCTAATCCTTCTTCAAATCCCCGATCCCCGACCCCGATCCCTGCCCCCGTCCGGGATCTTCTCCAAAACGCTCTCATCACACGCTGCATCGCATTGCACCCACAGGAGAGTGTGTTCCACCGACACAATACAGGCATATATATATACACACGAACAGCACGCGCAACAACGCCAGACATGCATGCGCAGCACACGCAATGCTCACGAACACCAGACACAAACACGCGCCCTAACTATACCTCGAGCACCCTTGGAGGGGAAGCAATGCGGTGATGCCAGATGTGAGAGAGAGAGAGAGAGAGAGAGAGAAAGAGGAGGGTGACAATCCATTGAGTCCCTTCATGAGCACTCCTGTCTCCGTCTCGTGGGGGCGTCTGCGTCGAAAAGGCGCTCCAGGCTTTCCCCCCTGCAGCCATAAAGCGACAGGCAGAACTTGCGGGCCCCCCTGGGGAAATATTTTATTCACGTGGTGCCATGTTTCTGCACTCGGTATGCACATGCCATGGACAGGAAGAAATAAAGAAAGTCGTGCACACTTCCCCCCCCCCCCCTCATTTTTTCTGGGGGGGGTTGTGTCCCATATTTTTCAATCCCGAGATGTAGCTGGCGCCGCCTGCTGTGTTTCTCCTTCGCAGTCGTTTGGGGATCATTTTTAGCTCTCTGCCATCTTGTAAGCGACGGGGTCAAAGACAGCGACAGGCTGCACGGGTTGCTTCAAAATGGAAACGAGACCAAACAAAAGCAACAACAAAACAACCACAAACACATTAGGCTCAGGAATGCGAGTGTGCACTTATACAAAATAAGTTGTGAGGTCAAGCGCACGTCCATGTTGTTATGGACGCACATGTATGCACTATAATGTCCTGATACACTTTTTTTTCTTCTCCGATCCGATCCCACGATTTCTGTGTTAGCCGATACCGATAACGGATACCGATACCAGAGAACAATATTAACCCATTCTGACCTGAGATCAGATTCATACGAGGTTTCCACTGGACACACACTGGTCTGATGAACCCATTCTGACCTGAGATCAGATTCTAAAAATGTCAGTCGTTCTTCGATTTTTCAAAAAATAGCAGACCTACAAGCTCGTAGCGCGCCACTCGGTGGCGCGCTATGAGCTTGTAGATCTGCTATTTTTCAATAGCTAAAGCATAACATGATGCTAACACCAAAATGGGTTCCCGGTCAGAATGGGTTAATAATAATTCAAAAAGAAAAAAAATATCTAATTTTGAAGTCCACCGACCGGGAATAGTGTTTATAAGCTATAATAGCTATATATCTCGTGTTGTGTTTCACTCACATGTGCAGTTGCAGTTTGGGCAACTCCACATGCCCCCAACATTTTATTTACCTGCTATAGTGTGTCAACCCCTGTGTTGGATCTGTGGTTAGACTGGCATATTCACACCGATACCGATATTATAATAATAATAATAATAATAACAATAGCTCAGATTTATATAGCGCTTTTCTAAATACCCAAAGCGCTACCCGATATGACCAAATTAGGGCCGATCGGATGCTTTTCCGATACCGATATACAGACAGTAGCGGGACATATCTAGTATGCACGTATGCACGCACACACACACACACACACACACACACACACGCTGCTCCTGTACACTTTCTGGCCTCTGGCGTCTCGCCTCATTTGTCCAGTTCCACGTGTTTGTGCGTGTGTGTGTGTGTGTGTGTGTCGCGATCTCCAAGCTCACAGCGCGTTGTAGCGTGCATGCATGTGTGTGTGTGTGCGTGTGTGAGTGTGTGTTCCTCCTTGAGAAAGACATCACACAACACAACACACACACATGCCTGCTTCCACAGTCTCTGTGAGAGTGTTATGAACGCTTGCATTATATCGCAGAGTGGAAACAAAGGGATGTGCAGCACGAGGCACATCTTTACTCACAGTCAGTCACAGACTACAGTGTGTTCTTTTCTTCTTTCTCTGACCTCAACAACACAGAACGCAGCACTCCATATTTGTTTCCCTGAACATCCCCTCTTATGCCGTCACTGCAGTGTGTTGTGGCCGGGTCCTTTTACAGCAGGCTGTGAAGATGGGGAGGGCCAATGTACAAGCTGCTATTTTTGTGATATTTGAATTGAAATCCTGGATCATTGTTTTGCTATTTTTTTATTTGAATCCTGAAAATTTACATTTTTTTACTCTATCTCAAATGCATTTAGTTATACTTATGTTAACTTTACGAACAAATACAAATTGGACATAAAAAATACAATAACATTTTAATAAGCTATACTAATATCAGACTGAAGTAATTACAACAGGTCATGTTTGGAATTGCAACAGCTGAAATCAATAATGTATCAGTGTTTGGATATTAACTTGCGGGCCACATTAAGTGAAGCCTCGTGACCCAAAAGAGATTATACGTTTTCCAGGGGACCCAAACTATAGTGAAAATAGCAGATCTACAAGCTCACAGCGCGGCACGAAATGTCACGTTGTGTAGACTTGTTTTTTTCTCGAGACATGGCCAAAGCATTTCCAGGGGTCCCCAGCCAAAAACATCGTGAACCCCTGATTTAGTCGACTAATGTGTTTTGATGATGTCGTCGTAATGGCTGATTTTACACTTGCTCGAAAATAGCGGTGTATTGTGCAGTCCGGGTAGGGAACCTTTATTATCAGAAGAGCCATTTTTGGCCCAAAAACGTACTACAATTCTATCTGGAGCCGCAAAATATGTTTGCTTTAATAAAGCAAACTTTAATTATTTGTATTTTTCTGGTCTTTCAATATTACATTTTAGTGTTTGCTAATTTCTCTAACGGTAAGCCAGCATTGGCGGTGAAAACAAACATAGTTGTCTTAGCATGAATACATTCTTCTATTCTTCTATTTTCCTTCATTTTAAATGTCATTCTTATTTTTATCTGGTGTGTATAGGCAACATTGTTTTGCAATATCAAAATGAAAGAATAACGTTATGCCTACTACAAATTCAATAATAAATTATGATTAAATGTAAAAAAAGAAAACCTCTTCATACTTCTTTGCCGTAAGCCACAGGAGAGGGCCTATAAGAGCCACATGTGGCTCTAGAGCCGCAGGTTGCCTACCCCTAATGTCTCATCCCCTACCCGGTATAGGGGATGAGACATTACCCCCCCAGGTGAAGGAGTTCAAGTATCTCAGGGTCTTGTTCACAAGGGAAGGTATATATATAGGACGGTCCGGAGAAGGAAGATCAGCCGGAGAATCGGAAGCAGCAGGGGGCGGTATATATTGCAGTCGCTGTACCGCACTGTTGTGACGAAAAGAGAGCTGATCCAGGAGGCAGAGCTCTCTGTCTATACCGCGCAATCTCCGTTCGTATATACTCTCACCATATGGTCATGAAGTGTGGGTCATGACCCGAAAGAAGAAAGGTCGAGAATACAAGCGGCCTGCGGCCGAAATGAGTTTTCTTTGACGGGGGGACAGGGGGGCTGGACGCTGGTATCTCCCTTAGAGATATAGGGTGAGAAGTTCAGTTACTGCTTCTTCGACCTGGAAAGGAGCCAGCTTAGGTGATTCGGGGCATCTGGTTATAGGATGCCTCTCGGGGGCGTCTCCCTATAGGGAGGTCCTCGAGGCACGTCCCACTGGGAGGAGACCCCCCGGGGGCATGCAGCAGACCAAGGCACGGTTGGAGGAAAACACAATCGAAAGTCTCGGGATTCCCCTAAGAGGGGATCTGTAGTAGTCGCGACCCCGACTACAGATAATCGGTTGAATATGGATGGATGGATGAAAATAGCTATTTTAAAGCATGCAACCGCAAGTGTAAAATGACTTGTGTCTTTAACTTTTTAGTCTGTATAGTTTGTATTTGTTTAGTCTATATAGCTTTAGTTTTTATTTGTCGACAAAATTGTCAGTATAGACATATAGTTTTAGTCATCGTATAGCTTAGTTTCCCCCTGCATGTATAATGTATTGAGGTATAAAGCAACGCTGTCTGGTGGTGTCATCTGCAAAGTAAATCAGCAGAGAGAGAGAGAGAGAGAGAGAGAGAGAGAGAGAGAGAAATAGAAAGAGAGAGAGAGAGAGCGCGGGGAGCTGCAGGGCCGAAAGCCAAGAACGGCGGTTGCATCATTTGCCGTGCTCATATAAAGTGCATGATTTGTGAATGCGGTTAGTTCATCCGTCTCAAATCGTTCCCTGGGTACTAATACTCCTATCTATTCTGTCTGTATAATAACAGGGCGTGATTTAAAAAGACTGCATTCACAAAATGCTGAACAGAATTTATTTTATTGTTATTGTTATTAGAAGCTACACAACGAAAAAGAAGGAAAGAAAAAGCTAATAATAAAAATAAAAAAAAACATGGCCATGCCTTTGGCGGTATAGTGTAGTAATACTTTACAACTTTACATACAGGTTTATATACGGTATGAACTATAGCCGGCCGAACCCATTTCCTTTTAATTAATTTTGCCTTTTAAGTGACCTTCAAGAAATTCACACTGGTGACTGCTGGGTAGTTGAGTGTGGCGTTTTACATACAGCACCGTTCTACACAGTATATGGTCCACTGTTAATGTAACTGGACGTGTAGAAATGGACCTTGAGGGATCTATCTATCTCTTTAACCCATTCTGACCTGAGATCAGATTCATACGAGGTTTCCACTGGACACACACTGGTCTGATTGACCCATTCTGACCTGAGATCAGATTCTAAAAAATGTCAGTCGTTCTTTGATTTTTCAAAAATAGCAGATCTACAAGCTCATAGCGCGCCACCGAGTGGCGCGCTATGAGCTTGTAGATCTGCTATTTTTCAATAGATAAAGCATAACATGATGCTAACACCAAAATGGGTGCCCGGTCAGAATGGGTTAATTTTGTCTACCTCTGCCAGTGTCAGCTATAGCCGCTGTCCCTGTAAGCTGCTGTTCACATTATACTCCCCGCTGCTTCTGTAATCAAACTTTTATCAGCATCACAGCGAGGAGGTACAGAGGGGAAATTAAACCTGAGCTCTGTCAAAGTGGAGGGAATGAAGACAGGAATCAAGTGACACAACGGGTGCTGTCGTGTGGAACGCCGCATGGCAATAACACGTGACTGAGAAAGAAATCGACCCCTGCTGCAGTGGCATATTATAGTCAAATGCATTGCTCGCTTATCCATTCAAAGAAACTATGTGTGTAATTGTGTATACAGTGCAACCATAGTAAAAACAAAATGGAAAAAGTAGGCTATATTTGCCTCTGAGGCGTAGTCAGTTGTGTAAAGTAACTAATGACATTTACTTAAGTAATTATTTTAGGTTTTTTTTCTTTTTTTACTTAGACTTAGAGTATGTCCAATTTCCATTGCTTTTACTTGTAGGCCTACTATTATATTGTAGCTTTTACTGCATTAGTTAAGATTTGTATACATTTGTCTTTTGGTACTTTAAGTGCATTTTGACGCCAATACTTGTCAAGTACATTTTGAATTCCGGACTTTTACTTATACTGCACGTATTTCTATATTGCAGTATTGATACTTGCACGTATTAAGGAAATAAAATGTAGTACTTTTTTCAGTCAATTAAATGCACCTTAAAAAAAGTGCAGTGCTTTAGTACATGTAGACTCAGCTGTACCTTCCGCCACTGCACAGATGTATATGCTCTGTTACTCATGTTACGTTATGTATGTCTGTGGGTGTATAGCAGTTATAAATACATTCAAGCACATGTTTCCTGTGTGAAACACAGGCCCTTAAGGCAGCGTTTAATTGCGACTTCCATGCGGTTCTTATGCCTTTGCATTTAATGTAGGCTGTTCCTCCCACACTTGGTGCTGCTCCCGGGCCCGCAGCCATCTCTCCACCAATCAAAAACGATGTATAAGTCGAACGTGTTAACACGAGCATCTGTCCTGACTCAACTGGGCTGGATCCAATATGGCGTCGCCAAAATCCTTTTCCTCGTGCGTTTAACTGCACAGTGAGTGATGGTCCGCCGCCACCGGTTCGAGCCATTAGATTTTAACCGAGACAAAGCAGGCATAAAAATGGAATAAAAATAAGATCATATATCGTTGGCGTCAGGGGCGGAAACCTTGTATGGCCATGTTTCAAATATCTGCTGTCGGGGAAGAAACCACCTAACTCCAAACATTGTCAGGAAATTAAAAATATATACATTTTTTTTCGGGGAAATTAAGAAAACCGTATATATTTTTAAACAATTAAAGCAACACTGCCTCATCAAAGTTGGTGTTGTGACTTCATATAGTGTCAATTACTTGCACGAGAGGGGGAGACGTGGTGGAGTTAGGTGCTTTAGCAGACAGTTTGAGGGTCCAATGGAGTTGAGAGGTTTTGTCCAAATATATATTTTTTTATTACTTTCCTTTGGTTCAATATTTTCAAAACGACACAAAGGGTCGTAAAGGGTGTTCAATAGCACTGATTATGCAAGCAAAAACTCCAAAATGGAGTTAGGTGGTTTACTCCCGACAGCAACGGAATTAATGTAGTCCCCCTGTTTTGCTACAAAAAATAGCAAACTCGTGTTAGTATTTTAGTTTTTTTTTCTAAATAATTGTAATAATTGGACATGAAAGGTATATCCGTCACTAACACAGGCACACTGTGTGTGTTTTGTCCAATTTGGGCAAAACCGTTGACACCATCCTGCTTAATGCCCTTGAAGCAAAGCGCTCATGCAGTCCATTACGAAACCCTGCATTCTGAACCGGGGCCTGTAACAAAAATGAACCAACCAGGAAGCTGCATGTGTGTGAAATAATTTATTTTCCATCTATTTCTTTTCCTCTATCTCCTTCCCCCTCGACACGGGCCAAGGGGAGGAGGGAGGGAGGGTGATAAAAAAAGGGGGTGGGGTGGGCGATAAGGGGACTATAAGGAGGGCATCGAGCAGTCGCGCCTCGAAAACACTTTTCCTTTTATTGTCCAAGGCATTTTCTTTACTCAAAAAAACATCCCCCAGGTGTAGCACTTATTATGGAGCACGGAATTGCCTAATGCGCGAATTTCGACTGCTAATGCATGCAGCAGACCGCCAGGAAGACAAGAGGCCCCAATAAGACCTGTAAGCACTATTAACCCATTCTGACCTGAGATCAGATTCATACGAGGTTTCCACGGGACACACACTGGTCTGATGAACCCATTCTGACCTGAGATCAGATTCTAAAAATGTCACAGTCGTTCTTCGATTTTTCAAAAATAGCAGACCTACAAGCTCGTAGCGCGCCACTCGGTGGCGCGCTATGAGCTTGTAGATCTGCTATTTTTCAATAGCTAAAGCATAACATGATGCTAACACCAAAACGGGTTCCCGGTCAGAATGGGTTAAAGTAATTAGATGCCGATGCTGGAAGTAACACTGCACAGGGCAGTGGATATAGGCACGCAGCCTCCCTCGTGCATTCACACACACACACACACAGACACACGCACATGCACACGCACACACCCGTTCTTCCTGGTGCTTCAAAACGCCACTGAGCAACTTCCATCGAAATGAATAGTAGGGGGCGGGGCAGTCCGCCCTCTATGCACGCACGCATGCGCACACACACACACACACACACACACACACACACACACACACACTCTCTCACACAGACTAGGGTGAACGCCCAAGATGGGTGAAATAGAACGATAAGATAAATAAGATAAGATAGACCAAGCTTAATTAATCCACTTTGAGAAAATGTGGAGAACGAGGGAATGCAAATTGAGTAGAAAAGAGAGGATAAATGGACAATTCTGAGGGCCAGACCTACTAACTAAGGCTTGTGTGCCTCATTCCGAAATGTCAAATGTGTGTAATTTAAACAAAACAAAAAGCCTGGAAAACACATAGTTTTAGCTGTCATTTAAAAGAACCCCTCGTGTGTCGTTTTCAAAGTGCAACCTCGATCGCTCCGTTATGCCGATGCGTTTCGGGGGGAGGTTCGCGCAAATAGAGGGCGATTATGACAAAGTAGCTTTTGATTACAGATTCAGCTGGATTTTTACAATAGCGCTCGGTATAAACGGCCAGGTGCAAATTAGCAGAGCCAGTAAATGGTGCATTTATATAGCGCCTTTATCCAAGGCGCTTTACATAGATTGTGCATTACATTCACCCATTCACACACGTTCATACACCGATTGCGGCGGAAGCCATGTGCAAGGTACCAACCAGCACATCGGGAGCAAATTTGGGGTTCAGTGTCTCCCACCCAAGGACACTTCGACATGTAGACAGGAGGAGGAGCCGGGATTCGAACCGCCGACCCATGGATCATTGGACGGCCTTCAAATGTATATTGCGACAAGTTTCCAGGTTGAAAAAGAGTGGCCAGAATGATTGTTTTTTTTCTCCGTACGAGCTCCGATGATTTGCAGTGGTGGTGGTGCATGGTGGAGATGACAGGAAATGCAGCCAAGGACACACACGTATTATTGCCGATTGGTCCAGGAAAATGCAGCCTATAGATTAACCCATTCTGAACGGGAACCCATCTTGGTGTTGGCATCATGTTATGCTTTAGCTATTGAAAAATAGCAGATCTACAAGCTCATAGGAGCATACGAGCTTGTAGGTCTGCTATTTTTGAAAAATCGAAGAACGACTGACATTTTTAGAATCTGATCTCGGGTCAGAATGGGTTAATCAGACCAGTGTGTCCCCAGTGGAAACCTCGTATGAATCTGATCTCAGGTCAGAATGAGTTAAGACAGCTGGTCACAACATAAATCATGGAGGACCTTGAAGAACATCCCCACACAACACACTGTGTATATATAAGCTCATTGCGACTCCAGCCTGTATACACTATCTGGTGGTGTCTGGGCAAATGGAATCTATACAACAGCACCACAGCTGCAGTGTTGTTTTTGGCAAGCACATTTCTATTTCAGTTTAGTCATTTAAGTCTTTGGACTGAAACTTCATTTCGTTTCAGTCATCTGGGACATCTTGGCGTTAGTCTAGTTTTAGTCGACTAAAATGTATTTTAGCGGACCTGTATGACGTCATAATGGTTGTTTTGACTTGCTGAAAATAGCAGATCTACAAGCTGTAAAATGGAGGGAGGGCGAGGTGAAATGACTGGATCTCTTGTCCACTAGTCCCTTCCTAACATTTTAGTCTAGTTTTTATTTGTCGACGAAATTGTCAGTATATTTAGTCTTAGTTTGAGTCATCGTAGCTTAGTTGTTATTTAGTTTCCATGTGGTTTTCATCAGTGGACGGACATTTTTGGTCTTCGTTTTAGACGACGAAATCAACACCGGTGTCTGGGTAAATGGAATCTACAGCAGCACCACAGCTGGCATATTGTAGCCCACATTGCTGTGCACGTCCCAGGTGAATGTGCTGCTGCTAGAGCACACCCACAAGACCACATCCGTTGCACTAAACAGGAGGTTTTGTTTAGAGTGAGCACATTTACATTCCAGCGACTGAAAAGTACACAATGAATGTTCATGTCTTCGGTAATACAAGGCACTACATTCTTATCCTGCCATCTGCGTTCAGGAGTTTGCATCGTGACTCCTAAGTAAGTTATGTATAAACAATGACCACCCAGCCGTACATTATACACAGCTACTTAATACACAAATTAATACATTTACCCAAAAGTGACTAAAAGTCGCCTCGGAAACAAGGAAGTGAGTGTTGACCAAATGGAATTAATTTCCCGGGTACTGCCTCGTCTATTTCTCGCTTCAAATGTTTTCAAAAACATTCTTGAAAGCATGTTGTTTCGTTAAATGACATTGTGTGTTAGTTTACATGGCTGCCATGTTGGGTACAGCCGTGATTAGACAGCGGTCTGTTAAAGAGCGGCTCGGTCATTATCCAGGAATAACACACCTGCTGAATTCGGCGATTGACCAATTAGAATCAAGCATTCAACCAAGCTGTGTAATAAATGCATTTATCGTATTATGAGGAAATCATTTCAGTTGGAGTTGCATTGAAATGCTTCCAACATGGTTCAGTGTTGCAATTGCAATTTCTGCATCGCTGAACCAAGGTTTACTTTTCATTTCATTGAGCTGGTTGGCTGCACATTCAAACAGTCCACCTTTTTAAAATGTAGCAGTGCATGTTTCTGCTCATTGCATATTGTTATCGGGCATATTATTTCAACCCCCCCTTTTAGTACATTAATGTTCCTTGTACAAGAGTGTCGCACTGAAGTAGCTAAAATATCATATCTATTTCTTTAAACATACTTAAACTTCAAGAGCTTGTGACTAACAATATTGGATCCATTGGAACACAGTTTTTTTATTTTTTATTCCTGGAAGATTATTGTTTTGGTTGGACAAGGTTTCCATCTAACAATGATTCTTCTAATTTTATATTTAGCGTATTTGTATATTTGATTTTTGCGATATAGATTTTTTTTAAATGGGTTTTAAGAACCTAATGCTTCTGCTTCTAAAGCACGCCTTCCATGTACCATTGTTTATTTTTTGTTATTCTTTGTTATTTTTTTACTTTTGTTTCTTTTGTTTTTTGAGAGAGAGGGATACATTGAGACATTTGGAAACCCAAAAGAGACTGTAGAGAGCGAGAGAGAGAGAGAGAGAGAGAGAGAGAGAGGAATGTACAGAGATTAACCCATTCTGACCGGGCACCCATTTTGGTGTTGGCATCATGTTATGCTTTAGCTATTTAAAAATAGCAGATCTACAAGCTCATAGCGCGCCACCGAGTGGCGCGCTACGAGCTTGTAGGTCTGCTATTTTTGAAAAATCGAAGAACGACTGACATTTTTAGAATCTGATCTCAGGTCAGAATGGGTTCATCAGACCAGTGTGTGTCCAGTGGAAACCTCGTATGAATCTGATCTCAGGTCAGAATGGGTTAAACAAAATACATAACTGGGGAATAGGCGAGGGAGATAGCGGCTATAGGGAGTGGAGGAGTGTGGGCGAGTGATTTATGCCCAGAGAACTCTCCGTCTCCCTGGGATGCTGCCTGCTCCCTATAGTCCCTACAGGGGGGGGGGTACACACGGGTAACAATTTGGTACAGTAAATACTTAGGGATTTAATAATGGGAAGTGTGTGTGTGTGTGTGTGTGTGTGTGTGTGTGTGTGTGTGTGTGTGTGTGTGTGTGTGTGTGCGTGTGCGTGCGCATGCGTGCGCGCATGCATGAATGCTCTATCTCAATGCATGTGGGAGTGTAAGTGAGAAAAGTGGATACAATTCAGTGAGAGCAATTTTAACCCACAGCATTAAGTAGGCAGACCTGCACATCCACACTAACCAGCAGAGACAGCAACATGTACAGTGTAATCTAATATCACACATGGCTAAATATCGATTGGAAGCTTTACATAATTCTACACGTTATCTTAAACAGTATGCAGCAAGTACAATATTAATTAAATGACATGGTCCCCGCATGGGATTATACCCAGACATTAAAGCAGAATTCCGTAGTACACCTTTTTCTTTTTTTTACTGAATTCTGTTGATAGTGTGTATATGAACCACTATTTCCACACAACCAGTTAATTTCCAATGTCCACAGACATTGCAATTTATAGACACTTCTTAAAGTGTCGTCATTTTACTCAAATGCTAATTTCCCACATAATAACTAAGCCCAATTTTAAAAGAATCCCACAGTTGGTATGGTTCAGCTTGGATGGACTGAGCATGCTCCCTACAGACATAGACTGGCAGTGGCACTACATAAGACAGCCTGAAGCTACTCTCTGGTTCTTTGTCACTCCCCCAGAACCAGGAAGCACTGTGGTAAGAGAACAAACAAGAGTCAAACGTCTCTTTCTCTGCAACTTAAAAGCCTCTGTTGTGTGATACCATTCATGTTATAATTTATGGGGAAAATAGCACAGGAAACCAATTAACTGCTGTTGAATATAGCTCTCTCTCTCTCTCTCTCTCTCTGTCCTCCAAACTAAGTTAGCATGCTACCTGGTTATTGTGTGTATTGTTGTGTAGTGTCAGTGACGGCCTGTGTGAACTCACTGCCACGCATACACATTTTTCTTATTTTTGTTTGATGGTCGGAATGTTACTAGGCCTATACCGTAGGTAGATTTTATTTTATTTTGTTATTTCTCCAATTACAACTTTGCTGAGGAAATGCAGATTCGGTAGTAGCTAGGTAAACATGAATAATTTACTTTGTCAATTATAATGTCCTTGCCTTGTAATTGTAAAGTGTGATAAGGCCCTTGCAGACTGGATATAGGATACGTTTTTTGGGAAAACGGTGGAAAAACGCAGCTAAAAAGCTATAATGTTTTTCTTTTATATTATGTGTGGACCACATGATTAGCGGCTGTAACGGGGATCTTATAAACGCACAAAACTCAACTCATAACAATGATTGTTTTGGGCAGCAAATTTAGATTTTAGTCCTCGTCTTTTGAATTGTTTTCATTTAGTTTTAGTCAACAGGAATGTCTTAGTGTTAGTGTTTTAGTCGACTAAATCTACGGTTGATTTAGTTGACTAAAATGTATTTTGTATTTGTAATTACTTTTTTACACTTGCTGAAAATAGCCGATCTACAAGCTCACGATGCATTGCGCTGTGACACGTTGTGAGCTTGTAGATCGGCTATTTTCAGCATGCAACCAAGTGTAAAATGACTTGTACTGGATCTCTTGTCCACTAGTCCTTTCCTAACATTTTAGTCTAGTTTGTATTTGTTTACAATTTAGGCTTTTAGCAGACGCAATTTACAATAAGCAAGAACAAAAAGCATGGCAATACATCACATAGGCTACATAAAAAGTATAGTTATCATGAAACATGCTACATGAAATGCAATTCTAGTGCTGTCTGCGTAACATGCTAGTATAAAATGCTATCTAAAGCGTTATTCATTCATAGTCTGATTTATCGGTGGTGAGGTGACCACCGCAACTACAACATGACGTCACAGAGCCACGGTGAAAAGCAAAACATAACAAAACAAAACTCTCCCCAGCCCTTCTCTATGTTTTTGCTCACCGCACCACTCCACGTTATTACCGCTCCGGTGGTCACCTCACCACCGAAATTCCAGACTATGAATAGGCCTTAAGTAGGGCTGCGAATCTTTAGGTGTCCCACGATTCGATTCGATTCCGATTCTTGGGCTGACGATTCGATTCAAAAACGATCTTTTCGATTTTTCCGATTCTCGATTCAAAAAAGATTTTTTCGATTCTAAAGCAGTTCTTTTTTTTTTTAATTAAAAACAATTAAATAGAATTTTAGCATGATCTACTCCAGTCTTCTGGCATGAAAGCAGAGTACATTTAGTACGAGTATGATTTAAACACACAAAGGTTAAATCCAAGAGTAAGAACATGTCTCATTTATTTAGCTTGCACAAATTTGAACCAGTACAAAAGTTACAAAATCTCTTCTCACTCAATACCAGAACAATACATTAGTATTAAAACAGGTGTAAAATAAATACAATTGGCAGGCTTAGCTTAGCTGGTAGTAAATGCACTATGCAGAAACCCAGGCCATAATGCATTGCATGCACAGGTACATTTGTAGAAAAAAAAAAAAGAAAAAAAAACTTTTTTTTTTTCTTTTTTTTTTTTTTAGAAAAATCGATTTTTAGAAAATGAGAATCGATTCTGAATCGGACGGCATTAGAATCGCGATTCTAACTCGAATCGATTTTTTTGACAGGCCTAGCCTTAAGTCTACATAAAGTTCTATCTAATAAGGGGCAATAGGGTAAGTGCCGTGATGGAGTCTGAAAAGGTGGGTTTTCAGACTACGGTGGAAGATTGGAAGTGAGGCAGCAGTTCTGATTGTAATGGGAAGTGCATTCCATATAGTTTTGGAGCCAGAATGGAGAAGAGTTTGGGACGTGTGGAGCATTGTCCCGGCTTTTTTAGTGAAGGTACTTCCAGCTTCCCCGTGTTGGCTGATCTGAGTGCGCGGGAGGGTTTGTATAGGGTTCGATCATACTTGCAAGATATGGGGGAGCCATATGTTTGGTTGCTTTGAATGCCAGCATCAGAGTTTTGTATTCTGTGCGGGCAGCGACCGGGAGCCAATGGAGGGAGCGGAGAAGGGGGGAGATGTGTGAGCATTTTGGCTGGTTGAAGACCAAGCGAGCTGCGGCATTTTGGATCAGTTGGAGAGGCTTATAAGTGCACATGCCGGTAGGCCAGTAAGGAGGGAGTAATGAAATTGTCAATATATTTAGTCTTAGTTTTAGTCATTGTAGCTTAGTTTTCATTTAGTTTCCATTCAGTTTTCCTCTGTGAAAAAGGTAGTCGACGAACATTCTTCGTCATAGTTTTAGTCGACGAAATCAACACTTTTGGTTTCTATCGTTCTGCCAGTGCATTGCGCCTACCCTCCCCCTCTAGCGTTTTACCCCCTGCTATAGCCAGGTCAAACATACATCATGCGGACAGTTGGCCGCTGCCCCGGTACACTGTTGACAGGTAAGGAGAGAATAACAGTAGTGTGATGAACAGAGAGAGAAAGACTCTCCTTGATTCTCTTTTACTCGTCCCTGCAATGGTATCTTTATTGACCCCATTGTCTCACTTTAAAGAATGGCCCCTTTAGCAGTCATTATTATTGGAAGTCGTATAGGTTAGTAGCAGTGTACTGCTGCTGCTTGTAGTAGTACTGGTAGCAGTGATGACACTAAATAGCAGATTTATCATTAGCACTATAGGTCGTGATATAGCCGCAATTTAAGCAACATTTTTTTTCATTCATCTGCAGATTCTGCACAGAATTTCTTGACTGAAAGTAGCCTACGATGGATTTTTTTTTTACCAGCTGCGAAGCAGTCTCGTCTACAACTTATCATTTCATTGGCTGCCTCGTCTCTAGGCAACCAGAAACGTCTTGTCTCTAGCCGAACTCTCAGCCAATGGGATAGCGTGTGTGCTGCCTGTGCATGTGCGTGCGTGCGTGCGTGCAGCTGGTAAAATATGTCATTTTGGGCTTGTTTTATGAAACAAACACTTTGCAGATTGAAAGAGGATAATTCAAGCACGCCCCACAGCTGCAATGTTGGTGAGTTTAATGTTGTTTAATACAAGCAGATCTGACTTTTCTATTTGGATCAATCAATGGATGGTGTTGCAACTCTAGATTCAACCCATCATGGAGTAGCAATTGTGGTGACAAAGGAAGTAGTAGTAACAATAATTGTGGCAGCTGTCTGTTCTGTAGCCCATGTTAGTAATAATAAGAGCATTGGTAATCAACAAATGCAAACCCTGTTCACTTCTCTTGTTGGGGGACTTAACCCATTCTGACCGGGAACCCGTTTTGGTGTTAGCATCATGTTATGCTTTAGCTATTGAAAAATAGCAGATCTACAAGCTCATAGCGCGCCACCGAGTGGCGCGCTACGAGCTTGTAGGTCTGCTATTTTTGACAAATCGAAGAACGACTGACATTTTTAGAATCTGATCTCAGGTCAGACTGGGTTAATCAGACCAGTGTGTGTCCGGTGGAAACCTCGTATGAATCTGATCTCAGGTCAGAATGGGTTAACTGATGCACCATCCGGATGCTTTGGACCATTCACGCAATTATAATATCTTTAACTCATTAAAATCTGGAAAGCATCTGGTTTATTAGAATAGGCCTATAGCAGATGTACAAGCTCATATAGCGCATAAATCTGGTGCAATCTTTTAATCTGAACATTTTGAGATGGGGGGTCGGCGACCAAATACATTACAATTTCCGGGGGGTTCTTGACGTGAAAAACGTTTGACAATCACTGACACAGAAACGTACGTTTTTCAGAAAACTGTTGGGATTTTAGAAGACATTTTTTTGCAGAAGCGGCCTCAGGTCTGCATCATTCCGACCAAGTTTCTTTCAGATCTGCCCATCCCTCCTTGCTTTGGACATTGAGTTCTTTACCACTTTTGACAAGAAAGTCGAGAATCAAGAACTATCGAATCAAGGGCATGCCTATTGATCTGCTCATCCATTCCCCGGATATCAAACAAAGAAACAAACTTGGCTACGGTATAAGTCTCCTTTTTTTTAAATAACTATTTCCCAATGGGACTTCCTGGGAAAATAAAAAGAAACTAGAACTGCACTCTGTCAAGTGCATACTTGCATACTTGCACACTAGTAGGCCATAAATGGCCTACTAGTGCGCAAGCAGAGCACGCAAGTACATTCGACCGCTACAAACTGCTACAAACTGTCAAATCTCAGTTTCTGCCTCTATGTATATGTCATTTGTAAGTTGATTAGCGGTATACTGTGGTTACTTTGCGCCCTATGCACCGTCCCAGCCTTTTCGATGCGTATGCACCGTCCCAGCAATGACTAATGACTAGACATACGTATACATATACTATATAGAGTATGTGGTTGTAATTTGATTAGCAGTATACTGTGGTTACTTTGTGCCAAAAAGTGACAGCCGTCAACCATTTTTTTTGGGTATGCAAGAAAAACAGAAAATCTGTGCCTGGTTTGCTGGGACCAGATTACACAGATGACCATTTTTCTGGTCCCAGCAAACCAGGCACAGATTTGCTGTTTTTCTTGCATACCCAGAAAAGTGGTTGACGGCTGTCACGTTGAAGAAGAAACCGGGCGAAATTATTACTTGCGCGCTCTGCTTGCGCAAGTAATAAAACAAACACACAAACGCACTCAAACAAACGGATTGCCGCAGGCGGGGTAATAAGACGGTGCACACGTATACATTTAACAAGGTGCATTGCTGCTTTTTCTGTGTGTAAACCAAAAAGGAGGCGCCACTGACTGTTTGCTCTCCTAGTGCAGTCATGTGCAGTGGCATAAACGCTGCTCATCAGATTAGTCTAACTGCTTCAGTCAGCGGTAGAGGAAGACGTTATATGCACGCTCTCAGCAGGAAGGGGAATGGCACTCCATGCAGACATCACATGCACGTATGCACATTGTTTGCGCGTGCGCACCACACACACACACACACACACACACACACACAAACCTTTGAATGATGAAAGAGTATAGGCTACACACCCACGTGACAGGTTGCAGCTAAATAAACCTAATCCATCAGATGCCCTGGCCTGGAGAGACATGAGCTGACATGAGCTGGCAGTTGTCAGTATAGCACATCAATATATAATCTCAAACATCTCAAACATAGGAAAGGTATATAGGCTTAAGGGACAGCCTGGTGGCTAACATTTAAACACAATCCAGGTTCAGGTTCAGGTTCAGGTTTATTTGTCATTTGTATAGATACAGAGTATACATACAATGACATTTGTTTTGCTCAGAGCACTCTCAGTCTTACATACACAGGACATAAACAAACATCTATAGTGCAAGAAAAAGACCAAAAACAGGAAAAGTGCAAGCGAAGTGAAGTGCAATACAGTTCCGAGGTCAGCTGTTCAGCAGCCTGACTGCCTGGGGGTAAAAACTGTTACTGAGACGGGTGGTGGTACGAGATTTGATGCTCTGGTAGCGTTTTTTGGAAGGGAGTAGTTTGAACAGGGTATTTGCGGGGTGGCTGGTGTCTTCCATGATGTTATGGGCTTTTTTCATACAGCGAGTGGTGTAGATGTTATGGAGACTGTGGTAATTCTGTAGTGCCGATGATTTTAGCTGCTGTTTTAATGGTCCTCTGCAACCTATTGCAATCCTGAGCGGTCGAGTTACCGTATACCGCACTGTGATACAGCCAGTTAAGACACTTTCAATTATACAGCGATAAAAATTCACTAGACCTTTTGTACTTTTTTTAAGTTTTTTAAATTTTTACATTTTTTTTAAGGCGCCTCAGAAAGTACAGTCGCTGCTGCGCCTTCTTGAGGATGTACTCGTTGTTGAGTGACCATGTGAATGTGTCTGTGATGTGTACGCCCAGGAATTTAAATTATCACATTTAAATTTAAAATCAACTATATGTCGACAGATGACCCTTTTAATTTATAAGACGAAAAACAAAACAAATAGTGTTGTCTCCTGACTTTCTTTTCTTCTTTCTATAATGATTTGATCGGCCCCAAAACATTGTGTTCATTGTCGTGATTTGTCACGATCCGAGTTGGCTTTGTCCGCGGCGTAATCGCCTTTAAATAAATTATATTAGAAGTGCCGATGCAATGGGAAAATGCATTGGGGTTTTCATTCACTGGGCCACTCGTTTTTCTGAAAGGGGGAGGGACTGCGGCGCTCTATAGTCTAGGATCAAAAGCATTTCCAGGTTTCTGATCCGGTCGGTAATTGATATATTTTTGATATATACAGCTTTTCGTCCCGCCACGTCGAATATTTGACGATAGGATTCTCAGATTGCGTCTCACATGAATGCCATTGACAATGAAGGGAAAATGTAACGTCATAGGTAGACAAGCAAATGAGTTGTCTTCCCTTGGGTTGTCTACCCAAGCTGTTCCCTAGCAACACATTTCCACTGCTGATGAGGTGGATGGGCCTCGTTCGCCTTTGAAAAAAACCCTTCTTTTTTACCTGGGATGACCCCCCCCGTGAAAGCACATGTGATGGGAATACAAAGCGAGGTGTCCTTGGTGCGCGAGGCATACGACAAAGCGTACGCGCTCTGCCTGCTACATCAACTATTCCTATACGGAGTGGTGGAAAGTACCTATAAAGCACAATCATTTACTTCCAGCCCGAAGTCAGCACAAGTGCTGTTCTTGAGTACAATTACTGAGTTACTGAGTATACTCAAATGTCTTACTTAAGTAAAAGTATGAATACTGCAATGTAGATGTACTAGTCTGTTAATAGTATAGAAGTCCCCTATTCAAAATGTACTTGAGTAAAAGTACAAAAGTATTGGCATCAACATTTACTTAAATATGCTAAAAGTAAAAGTACTCATTGCAGAATGTCCCGTTTCACAAGTTCACGACATCTTTTGAAAAAAGTCGATCTACAAGCTCACAATGCGTTGTGATGCAACGCATTGTGAGCTTGTAGATCTGCTATTTGCAAATGGCCCGAAATGTATGAGGTTGAAGTGATTAATGCATGTTTTCTAATCAAAATGAAAAGCTCACTTGTAACAAAAAAATAATAATTAATTGTAAGTTTGGCTCTTAGTCGTAATGGAGTAAAAGTATTGGAAATTGGAAATACTTCTTTATTTACTTCTCTCATCTTGTTGTATTATTCAATTTTAATATTGGATAAAATTTGTTTCGTTTTCGAAACAGACGCATACAAAAAGACGTCCGCCCGCCTCACACGTTGGAAGGACAATAATATCAGTCACCAGAACAGTAAAATGTGCCTATATGGTTATTGTCCACCACTGATGGACGGACCACGGGGGGGGGGGGGTGACCCGGCATAGATGTGTACATTGCGAAAATAGCTTGTGATTAAATAATAACTATTGGATCCATAACATCTAGAGATAATACTTTACTTTGGGTGATTTATAAACCCAAAGTTTAAAAGTGTTCATCTCATTCATCATGGCCCGATCACAAATTGCGTCCTCACACTTCTTTCTTCAATGTTTTTTGTTTACACTTAAAACTGGCCCATTCATTGTCAATGACATTCAATGTTTGTGCCTATATATACATAAACCCTCGAAGCTGGACATACTGTAATATAGGCCCTCACAAACGTAACAAAATAGACAGTAAACAAGCTCACATCGCGTAGTGTTGTGAAATGCAAACGCAGTCAGTTGCAGTCACACACATGTGCATGCACATTGCACATCCACGCAGATGGTTGCCATGAAAACACGCAGCGGGTGATGATGGAGGCATGGGAGTATACCTCATGCTGGACTGCCAGGCAGCCATGCGTGTTCTAGCCCATTCTGAACGGGAACCCGTTTTGGTGTTAGCATCATGTTATGCTTTAGCTATTGAAAAACAGCAGATCTACAAGCTCATAGCGCGCCACCGAGTGGCGCGCTATGAGCTTGTAGGTCTGCTATTTTCGAAAAATCGAAGAGCGACTGACATTTTTAGAATCTGATCTCAGGTCAGAATGGGTTAATCAGACCTAGTGTGTGTCCAGTGGAAACCTCTTATGAATCTGATCTCAGGTCAGAATGGGTTAAAACATAACGTCTCATCAGCTGTGATCGACGTGACGCCGACACATCTCCCTTCTCCGGCGGAAATTAGCAGGGAAGTGTGAAATTAGATTGGCGCTCCTGCCGCTCCATGGCGGACCTGTGTGTGTGTGTGTGTGAGTGAGTGTGTGCAGGGCCGGCCCTGACTAAAATACTGCCCCAGGCTAGATATTTCCTGATGCCCCCCCCGCCGCCGCCGCCATGGTGCCATGATGCACTCTTCAAATTTTGACGCTTCAAATTCTTACCAGTTTGTTGACCTGACCTGAGACTCCTTAATGCAAGATCATGTAGAGTAATGTTAAAAATACATATTGTTTCTGTTGGGATGGCAACTAGGCTCTTCCCGACAGATTGATTGATTGAAATATTTATTAACAGTTTGCAGAATTACAGTACATTTCAAGCACAAACTCAATACAAAGACTGTTAACTGTGAGTGGACGACCCAAATAAGCATTACACTTGTTTACAACAGGGTCCACCTTGTTCAATTCATCAAAACATTTAGAGACATACAAATACACTTCTATATAGTAACAGCAGACATATGCAATGGACAAGTCAACATTAGACACAGACTAAAGCTTCTATATTGTTATCCATTAAAAACAGGTATTTTTTAAAATAATACAAATGTAATATGTACTGAACAGATTATAAATTGGTGGTAGTATTAAATAGGAGAGTGTTCCACAAAATGGTTCTCTATTGTGATCCTCTCTGAATTCTAAAAAATAATATCAGTATCATAGCATATAATTTTAATCACTGTAAAAAATATATATAATAATTAAACCAACCACCAAATGAACCCTTACAGGACTAATTTAAATTCAAAGTTACTAACTTTGAGTGTACAATTTGTTGAGATTGAAATTGAAACAATGGGCTGGCTTTGCTTACTGGCTAAAAGTAAACAAAACCATTTGCCCTCAGGGGGACAAATAAAGTTGGGCTCTTGGGAAATTATCAAATTAACTTATTTGACATTATATGCCCATATATTTACTCATTCTCAACTAAATAAGCTAGCTAATAGCTGCAAGTCTGACAAGTGACAATGACAACACAACATGCAGTAGCAGCTAGCTTGTTGCTACTTGTTTAGCTCAAATAACTAGACAGTTTATTCATGATTCACTGTTTAGTAATCACATTCATACCTTCATACATTCATACCATTTTTTTCTTTCTTCCCTGATGACCAGAGGGTTGGTTTGGCCTCTTGGACATCACAACACCAACAAAAAAAACACCACGACGAGTGGACAACACAGTACTTTATTTGTTTATTTTCCCCATCAGTGCCGTTTGCCTGTAGGTTAGGCTGGGGGCGGGGGAGGGGGCATTCCACCGGCCACACCCCCCACCCCTGGCTGGCTGGATTTAGTAGCAGGGGTGGGGGGGCAGGCAGCAGAGCAGAACAGCCACAGCAACAGCGTCAGCTCAGCTGTTTTGCTGCGCGCAGCGCTTGAAAGCGAAAGTATCTGTGACTGGGCTCTGCTGCCCCCGTCCCCTCCTGATGCCCCAGGCTATTGCCTGACTTGCCTGATGGGAGGGCCGGCCCTGAGTGTGTGTGTGTGCGTGCGGCCCGTGCGTGCGGGCTTGTGTACACTCACACACACACATTGTTGTTGTTGTTGGGGTATTTGCCAAGTACATTTTGCAAATAGCTGGAATTTGTCCTCTGCGTTTACCGAGAACGGGGTGTACGTGTTACCGAGAATCTACAGTTGATTTACTCGACTAAAATGTATTTTTTGGCGGACCTTGATGGTGTCGTAATGGCAAGATTTTACGCTTGCTGAAAATAGCCGATCTACAAGCTCAGAAGCTTATATAGATCTGCTATTTTCATCATGCAAGCAAGTGTAAAATGACTTGTCTTACTGGATCGCTTGTCCATGCACTAAACAAACATTTTAGTCTAGTTTTTATTTGTTGACGACGTTGTCGATATACATTTTTCGTCATAGCATTAGTCGACGAAATGAACACTGCTCCCGAGCCGCCGTTGGACTGGCTGAAATGAGCGGAGGTGTGACGCATCTCTCCAAAAGAAGGCTCGACTGCACCTGATACTCCCTCATCAGGCCCTTGTGTTGTTACAGCTAAGACAACTGCAAAAACAAAATGTAAAAAAACAAAATGTCATCATCATCAACAACGCAGTGTCACCGGGCAGGACTCTCAGGCTTTCGAATGGACTGCACGATGCAGCCGTCTTGCTTTTCTCCGTCCTTTGATGTAGTGGGGTTGTCAACTGTAAACCGTGAGCTGAAGGCTATAAGTGCAGACCTGTTGACACATCTATCTCTCTCTCTCTCGCGCGCGCTCTCTCTCTCTGTCTCCCATCTGTGATGAACACAGAACAAGAGCAGTGAACAGACTTTTTCTTGTTTTCCCTTCTCATGCTTAATTTATGCTCCATCGTATATACGGCGGTGTGGCCTGCACGCAGAAATAGCATTGCCACATGTTGAGATCATCTTTTTCTGGCACAGTGACACTGGCGTGCGACCAAGTATGAAAAAAGGCTTCACACAGACACGCGGACAGACAGACAGACAGATAGACAGACCGCTCCACAGGCACAGAATACCTGTGCTTGGTCGACGGGAAAACACAGATGGATTCAGCCAGAAAACACGACACACACAGGCTTGACGAGCGTGCACGCAACAATGACATATTCACACGTTCTGAATTTCATTAGCATTACCGATCGCGCTGTGTAGGCCTATATCTGGCAGAAGCTTTTTATCCAGGCCGCCTTGCAGTTAACAGAGTTCGCCGGAGCGCAAACGTTTTTGGCACGGCGAGTCACCCCCTGGCGGCCCGCCCCCAGTAGGAATGACCCCCAAACAGTTCTGACCGGGAACCCATTTTCGTGTTAGCATCATGTTATGCTTTAGCTATTGAAAAATAGCAGATCTACAAGCTCATAGCGCGCCACCGAGTGGCGCGCTACGAGCTTGTAGGTCTGCTATTTTTGAAAAATCGAAGAGCGACTGACATTTTTAGAATCTGATCTCAGGTCAGAATGGGTTAATCAGACCAGTGTGTGTCCAGTGGAAACCTCGTATGAATCTGATCTCAGGTCAGAATGGGTTAATCAGACCAGTGTGTGTCCAGTGGAAACCTCGTATGAATCTGATCTCAGGTCAGAATGGGTTAATGGCAGCGACTTGCTTCATCCATTGAGCTATACCGGATTAACGACGACCAGGCTGCATTGAGCGCGGGGCCTGCATGGAATTCTGTGAAATGACAAAACGCAGCTCGTCAGGAAATCTGCAACACTATTTTCCAGCCCGCTTCCGCCTTGAACCGATTTCCCCATGTCATCGACGGGTCGGCCGAGCGTTGTCGCAACAGCTCTGCCACCTCTCGACGGCATAGAAACGTTAGCACAGGTGCCAGCACTGCGCCACGATCAGCCCCTGACGCGCTGCATAATTTAAACCACAATGGCGCTTCGTCTCCTATAGTCTGACAAGGAATTACCATTCACCGGAGGCCTACAAAATGGCCGATATAGCACAGCCCTTCCCTTCACGGTTATACATTTATTCTTTTCATAATATTCGTATGATCGCAGGACTCTGCAGACAGAGGCAGCCGACACAGACGGGAGAGAGGCGCACGGATCTTTAATTTAAGGTTTGGGGGCGTGTAATTAATGCATTCCGTCTGCTCTGCGGTAACCGAGCCTAAACAGTGGGCTTTAAATTATTCTCCCCCCTCTAAGCCTCTCTAAGTTCACGGCTCATGTTGAACGATATTGCTCACGCAGGACACGTGCTCACGCTGCACGCTTCCTCCTCGCTGCTTTCCCCCAGTGGTGTAAAGTACAGTACGTACATGCACTCACGTACTGTACAATGTCTGAGTATTTCCAATTTATATAATGCTTTCCCTTCTTTAACCCATTCTGACCTGAGATCAGATTCATACGAGGTTTCCACTGGACACACACTGGTCTGATGAACCCATTCTGACCCGAGATCAGATTCTAAAAAAATGTCAGTCGTTCTTCGATTTTTCAAAAATAGCAGACCTACAAGCTCGTAGCGCGCCACTCGGTGGCGCGCTACGAGCTTGTAGATCTGCTATTTTTCAATAGCTAAAGCATAACATGATGCTGACACCAAAATGGGTTCCCGGTCAGAATGGGATAAGCCTCCCTACCTCTGCCTACTCCTACGCTACAGTTAATTGAAAACTGCAGTTTCTAGTTACGTTGAAGATTTTTTTAAGTGTGTAGGTGTTAACCATTTCAACCACAGATACAGTATACAGATACAGTATACTTAAAAAAAAAATATATATATATATATATATATATATACGTGACAAACTTGTGAAATGGGACATATATATACCTGTACTGAATAATGATTGGTTTATGTATATTTTGATGCCAGCTCTTACACCGGACGTTTACTCGCAACAGAGTATTTCTAAATTGTGGCATTGATACTTTAACCCATTCTGACCGGGAACCCCATTTTGGTGTTAGCATCATGTCGTGCTTTAGCTATTGAAAAATAGCAGATCTACAAGCTCATAGCGCGCCACCGAGTGGCGCGCTACGAGCTTGTATAGGTCTGCTATTTTTGAAAAATCGAAGAACGACTGACATTTTTAGAATCTGATCTCAGGTCAGATTGGGTTCATCAGACCAGTGTGTGTCCAGTGGAAACCTCCGTATGAATCTGATCTCAGGTCAGAATGGTTTAAACACTAGTTAGGAAACATATCCTCTCGCTGCCATGCTGTCACAACTGTTTTTAACACCATAGATATTCCAGTTCACACTCCCACTAGAATACTGATGGTGTCAGAGCAGGGAATGCGTTATTATTACCTGCGGGGGGAAAAAAGGGGGTGGGGGGGGGGGGGGGGGGGGAGTGTTTCCTGTCGTGCAATTAATATGCCACAAAGGTACATCCATCCGGGTTGGAGTTATATGTGAGCCAGCGGGAAGCTGCAGCTCTGATGGAAGCTGTATAACCTTTTACATTTTACAATAGTGTCTAAACTATAAACACAGGCAGATTGCAAATCTGGCGAGGGTGGGAGGGGTTTACCCAGGCTATAGATCTGACCCCCCCCCCCCCACCCAATGCCAAAGTGCCAGTGCTTAATGCCCAGCAGTCTGCCGTCTGCCATCACCCAGGCGGATTCTGTGAGTGAAACAAAAAGCGACCAGGTCTATGAAAACTATAGCCTCGGGATACCCAGACGTTTTTATTTGCAGGGAGAAAAAAAAAAAAGTCTAGGGCAGAGTCGCTCACTCTCTGCTGATTTCTGATCGCCTGCACCTTTGTTAAATTGATACACGCACGCACACACACACACACACGCGCACACACACACACACACGCACACGCACACGCACACACACACTGTCGCACTAAAGAATCATGAAAGCAAGCCCAAATATGCAACTACACTTCAGAAATGTGCCCTTTGTGCAGTGCAATAATTTTGTTTCCACACACACACACACACACACACAAATACACAGACACAGATATTTACATTTCATAGCACAATTCTGCAGATATAATAAGGCAGCTGGTAATGAATTGATGTTCATCAATATCCTTGTTTACGTCCCTCTCCCGTTTTCCCTCTCTCTCTCTGTCTCTCTATCCAGGCCTAGAAGACCATCATTACATCATTACATCAACTCTGCCTCACCAATCTCCAGTCATCCAATCATCTCCACTAGTCACCTGCAATAAAGACACCTGTGTGCACCTGTTTGGGTGTGTGCGCGCGTGTGTTCTCTGTGTGCATCAGGGAAACATACTGCGGGTAAGATTTGGGTCAGCCTTTTTGCTCTTAACCCATTCTGACCGGGAACCCGTTTTGGTGTTTAGCATCATGTCATGCTTTAGCTATTGAAAAATAGCAGATCTACAAGCTCATAGCGCGCCACCGAGTGGCGCGCTACGAGCTTGTAGGTCTGCTATTTTTGAAGAATCGAAGAACGACTGACATTTTTAGAATCTGATCTCAGGTCAGAATGGGTTAATCAGACCAGCGTGTGTCCAGTGGAAACCTCGTATGAATCTGATCTCAGGTCAGAATGGGTTAAACTTCAGCATCCCTCACATTCCGTTTTGACAAACCCGATCGAGGGTTCTTTCTGCTGCTCTTTGTCTGGTCTCTCGACTCAACGCAAATGTATTTGTATACAGCCCAATTTAACCACTTCAACCCAACGTTAAAAACGGTGAAAATAATTAGCTTGACAGTAATAATAAGACATTATACACAATGGGATTAATGGCTTTTTAATAAATTATGCACGGCGAGGGATAACACGATAACACGCGTCACAAGACAATTGCCCAAAAAAAAGATGGTGCCGCGTGACGCAGATCATTGAGGTCCCACAGATCTATAGAGGACAACCGCAGGACTGTCAGTGGGAACAAGCTGTTACACGCATACAGTAGATCAGCTTGTTTTCTGAAAAAAGTGTAGCTGTCAAATAATTGTAGTGGATTAAAAAGTTGAGACGTGTTGGAGTAGATACAGTATATAAAGGTAGCATTATGTTATGCTTCAGCTATTGAAAAATAGCAGATCTACAAGCTCGTAGCGCGCCACCGAGTGGCGCGCTACGAGCTTGTAGGTCTGCTATTTTTTTTTAAATCGAAGAACGACTGACATAGAAACATGGCTTTTTCCAGAAAACTGTCGGGACGTAGAAGACATTTTTTTAGAATCTGTTCTTAAGTAAGGGTATAGGTAAATGTACATAATTACTTTCCACCGCAGACTATAGGCTATACCAGTAATCAATCGGCAGTTGTTTTGTTTACCTGCTTGCTATTCCAGTCACCGACAGTCGACTCTTTTAGACACGTTATGGAGGCGTCTATTTTTCTCGTCTGCCGTCAGACATTGATTTCTCAGGGTTAACAGAGGGGACACCATTTTCATTCTGCTTTGATTGCGCTGAACTGCGAGCCAAAATCTACCCCCCCCACCCCTCCCTCCCTCCCTCCCTCCCTCCCAAAGTAAAGCCCTGTAAAGTTAAGTATGAGAATATGAGAAAGTCATCCCAAATGGACTCCAATTTATTTACTGTGTGGTTGCATTGATCTTAATGGAATTTGAAGGCACTGAAAGCTGCAGTGGGCAGCAGTTGTGTAGAGAGACACGACGCCATCTTTCAGGCACCGTGCCTCAGTCATGGACAGAGTAAACAGAAAACATTGATGACCTCAAGCTATACAGATTGATATTTTATTTGAAAAAGGGACGCTATATATATAGGCAAGCCTTAACCACACAGTTAACACATTTTGTACATAACACGTCCTGAAACGTCATAAGGATTGGAACCGAGAGGCGCCTTAGACGTCTGTGGACGTCCTAGCGACGTCCAAACGACGCGGGGCGAGATGATAATATTCAGAATTATTCCTTCTTTTTTTTTTGGCATTTCGCTTTTCGCTTGCCGTATGCTAACGCTCTGTGCAAATATTAGCTTGTCATTGACTCCCATGTTAGCGCGGCGGAAAGAATGACTCGTATCTCCTGATCCAGGGCGCTCTCCGTGGTGATGAATGGATCGATATGCTGGCGCTGCGTTTCTGCTCCTCATCCGTCTCTCCCGCAAAATATGAACTCTTTTTGTAGCGTATATAAATATATTAAGATGATCGGAGATTGTGATGGCACTTTGTCAGTCAAATTTTTTAAGAAAGTATTTCCGGTTCATGGCTTTCAAAATGGAAGCGATCACTACTCTGGCGATTACTCCGGCGCAAGCAGCGCCTTTATTTTGATGCAGTTCCGGTACTAAATGTGTTAAGAGGACCATCTTGCATGGAGAAATGAACACCTGTGATGTTGCTGCATGGGCAGGGATGTGGCTGTATAGGATTTAGGAGATGCGTAGTGGCTCTAGTTATTGTCTTTAACAAATAATCTTGACATATACCGTATAAGCTCCAATAAAGAGGCTTATGCGTCGAAGCATTGTTTCAAAACAGCACAGTGTCATTGGGGGCCGGGAGATCGAGTCCCAGCACCTCAAGTGCCCCGAATTCATTGTGGTTACATTCCTGGGAAGGTTATTACATTATCGATTGGCAGAGTATTTAACCACTATACCAGTCCTCTGTAGCCCAAACCTCATTGATTTTTGGCTCGGCTGCTTTTAGACAAAGGTGATGAATTGTATTGAATTTGATCATATGGTGGAACCTCACATTTTCCAGCTGTGAAGTAAAGGATAACTTTAATTCCCCATCTCTCTCTCTCTCTCTCTCTCTCTCTCTCTCTCTCTCTCTCTCCCTGTTGTTGCATTAGGTCATCACAACTGGGCTGAAGCAGAGCACATCCACCCATGCAAGGAGAGTGTTCCCTTGGCCAAGCCCAGAATGCTTCCGTAGACTACAGCTCCCTATGGTAGGAATAGACTTTTTTTCCCCCTACCTAATGGACCCCAAGTCCATTACTGTACATTCAACCTCGTCTTGCTCCTCCCCTTATTACGTTCTCTCTCTCTATAGGTCCGCCTCCCTCCGTCTCACTTACCGTTCTTTTGGCCCTGTACATTTTTCAGTCTTAATGGGTTTAGCCTAATTTGTGTGTGTGTGCGCGTGCGTGCGTGCGTGTGTGTGTGTGTGTGCTTGCTTATGCTTTAAGATTTGGGTCATTGGAACCACGGACGTATATCTTTTGTTGCCACGCGTTAATGTCCTCTTTAGCGCCGTCCCTAACCGTGAAAACTAACAACATAATCGGGGAGCGATGAAGTATAAGGCGTGCAATATTATGAGTTTTATTACCTCTTAATTTGCGCGGAGACGCTTTCTCGGGGGCCGTCTCGGCGGGGCGTTTGAATTTTCATTAAAATAGACGAGCTATTGTGCATAATTTTATATAATGTGATCTTGTATGTACAGTATAGCAGCAGGGAAGGCAGACGGTTTTATTTTCCCTCTGCAGTCTCATATCAACTAAACCAAGAGCGAGACCAAATACTAACTACGAGGGGTGTAACGATATATAGTAACAGTATCGAAATATATATATATTTTTACATCTAATGTGATGTAAACTGTTATTTATTTATATCCATAATAATACTTTACCCCTAAAAAGTCTGCACTATGCACAACTTTCACACATTATGATATTTAATGTATTTGCTAAATAGTTACTGTATCGAATGAACCAATCGTGATACGTATCGTGTCGCTGTTAAAATGTATCGTTTAACCCATTCTGACCTGAGATCAGATTCATACGAGGTTTCCACTGGACACACACTGGGTCTGATCAACCCATTCTGACCTGAGATCAGATTCTAAAAATGTCAGTCGTTCTTCGATTTTTCAAAAAATAGCAGACCTACAAGCTCGTAGCGCGCCACTCGGTGGCGCGCTATGAGCTTGTAGATCTGCTATTTTTCAATAGCTAAAGCATAACATGATGCTAACACCAAAATGGGTTCCCGGTCAGAATGGGTTATACACCCCTAGTGTAACTACAAATGGAACACGGGCTCTTTTTTCCCCCCCATTTCCTGAAAAGTAACAGTTTTGGACACGTCAAGGTGTCTGGCGATGATATACAGTATGTGTGCATGGTGCTAATGGAATTGTTGGTTTGTCAGCAAGAATGTTGAAAGTCCCAACGCGGCCAAACTCTCTCTCTCTCTGTGTGTGTGTGTGTGTGCGTGTGCGTGTGCGTGTGCGTGTGCGTGTGTGTGTGTGTGTGTGTGCGCGTGCGTGTGTGTGTGTGGTGTGTTATGGCAACAAGGATAAAAGCTCAGCCTCAGAGGGACTCTTGTTTTCTGTTGATGCACAAACTAATTGGTGCACCGTTCTGCAGGGTGGGGGGGGGGGGGGGGGAGTTCAAGTCCAAGCCGGATATTTCAGTTTACCACACACACACACACAGGCACACACCTGCTCATGCCTCGTGCAAGCATGAACGAGCACACGCACGCACGCACACACACACACACACACACACACAGATCAAACCTTGAGGCTGAGCCAGTTCCTGCATGCTCGACCCCCGCGCCAAAATCAATAACAACAAAAGGTCTTTGCTATTCCAATCATAGACTGGCTCTGTTTTGCCTTTGCCATGTCCTGAGATGAGATGCTGGCACAATGAGCACTCCCTCTGTGTCCTCATTATCAGAGCAACGAGAGTGCATGGGCCACAGTTATTCAAAACGCATTGATTCAATAATAAATAAATAAATAAATAAATAAATCATTCCCTATGGCTGTGCAAAAAAAAAAAAATGTCGAAAGAATAAACGTGATGAAAATAATAGAAAAACGAGTGCAGTGCCGCCACGTTGGGCCTGATGCCATTCAGTGCTCTTTTCTCATCGTTGGCACATTTACAATGAGAGAGTGTGTTTATTTGCACAGCATGAAACATCCCGGCGAAATAGAAGCACGGCTATAATACTGTAGATGGAGATGTAAATGAATAAGAGAGAAGTCGGAGAACCCTATAGGAGACCTCAGTCTTATATTCACAATACCGTAAACCACAAACAAAGTGTGAAGGGACAAAATACACGGTAAAAGTGCTTGAGGTTTTTGCGGCTATATGTTGTCACGAAGATCAAGGGAAACCTCAGTTCTGCAGCCGGCCATGAAAGCACAACAGACTCCCCCGCCCCCACACACGCACACACACACACACACACACACACACACACACACACACACACACACACACACCCATGCTCTGCGAGAGAGCCATTGAAACATGCAGTACAAGACACATATGAAAAATATATAGCAGGCAGAAAAGGCAGCCAAGACGTGTTGGCGGCGGTGGTGAGCCCGGGAGTCCATCTGTTACGGTCGAGCACTTCTATGCATAACCCATTCTGACCTGAGATCAGATTCATACGAGGTTTCCACTGGACACACACTGGTCTGATGAACCCATTCTGACCTGAGATCAGATTCTAAAAAAATGTCAGTCGTTCTTGGATTTTTCAATAAATAGCAGACCTACAAGCTCGTAGCGCGCCACTCGGTGGCGCGCTATGAGCTTGTAGATCTGCTATTTTTCAATAGCTAAAGCATGACATGATGCTGACACCAAAATGGGTTCCCGTTCAGAATGGGATAAATGAGAATATAGGAGTGTTGTGCCTATAGATATGGGGTTCCAAAACGCTGTGCCGTCGAGGCATGTCCTCGGGATTTTGGGACAAACCACACGTTATTTGCGCAATATAACTATCTAAAGAATTATTATAATTTCTTATACTTATGTATTCTTTTGGACCACAAAGCATGCATATATCCGCCAGGCCGGGTGGCCTATACCCAAGGCGATGTACTGTAAGAATCTGTGGCATTCCAGGGGTGACACGTGGTAGTGCATCAACTGTACTGGGCATGGTGGTGGTATACTGTATATATATATTGACCATAATAATGGATTGCCTTTTTATAGCGCTTTTCCAAGTGCTCAAAGCGCTTTACACAATGGTCCCATTCATTCATACATTGGGAGGTGAAGCGGCGAACAGTAAACACTATATAGCGTCCTCACTTCCCACATTCACACATCGGTATAGTGGCGAGCTCACACCGACCGACTCATTGGAGGCAATGTGGGGTTCAGTGTCTTGCCCCCCAAGGACACTTTGACATGTAGACAGGCGGAGCCGCTATTCGAACCGCCGACCCACAGATCATTGGACGACCTGCTCTACCTCCTGAGCCGCAGCCGCCCCACAGCAGTGTGTTGTAACTGTATATGAGCGAAGGACAGACCCTCTTGAATCTTTGAGTGTACAAATGGAACCAAAAAGGCCCACGTTTGTAGAATGGAGTCTGTGGTCATCATAATGCATATACCAAAACTGAGGGTCCGTCAAAGTAAAACGTTTGACAACCACTGGGTGGTCTGCGGCGGGCAACAACACATGGGGACTTTGTGCATCACCTCACATCCCAGCATAGAGGCGAGAGTGGGGGTCTGTCGGGTGGGGTTTGTATATTCTATCAGCAGTCTTCATTATTTCCCCTCGCCTTTGTTGCATCTGATATGCAATTTATCAACTTGTCAGGCAGGATTTAGCAGGAAATTGGAACCTGAAAACACCCAAATTGGGACTAAATGGAAGCGGGAAGCCTAAGCCGCAGTAACGCCAGTGGCTTTGGAATGTTTCATTACAGCTTTGTGTACCGCAATATATTGACTACATTTGTGCCTTTGACACATCCTGTATGCGTGCGTGCGTGCGAGCGTGCGTGTGCGTGTGTTTTATTCATTCAATATACTTTACTGACTATATTTGTACCCTTCCTTGTGTGTGCATGCGCATGCATGCGTACTTCGTTTTCAATAATTCTTGACTATAGTGTGTGTGCGTGCGTGTGCGCATACTTGCTTTCATTCCCACCTTGGACACAAAGCAGGTCACCTGAATCACCACTTTCAAGGTGAGGAGACAATTAAGTGTACACCGATATACAAGGTTAGCTTTTTCCACGGCAGCCTGGCTCGGGAGGCATATAGCCTACCGTTATCGGCGTTTCTGATCCGATCGAGAGCGACAGCAGCCACACAGACAAGAAACGGCGCGGTAAACGTGGGTGTTACCAGTGATACTAATTAGGTTCCGTTCCAATTAGTGTTGCAGAGCCTTTCCAGCATGCACAACAACAACAACAGCACCCCCTGACCTGATACATGAAATGAAACATTTCATTAGCATTGTTCTTATTCTGTGCTTACCCTATTATTGCATGTCAAAAGGCACCACCCCTCTGAAAACACAACAGCCGTGAAGTGGGCAGATGGTGCAGGGCCACGTGCATTTTTTCAGAGCATTTTGATTGTATAGTGATCACTCGATCCGTGTTTCCGGTTATAGGATCACAGTGAAATGTATAAGTTCCCATATCGGTGTCGGTATACGTGACATTTTATTTTACTCTTGGAGATGTGGCGTGGGTTTCAGGCTCACATGCCTACAAAAAAACAACACACTGCCACCAGGGCGGAGGGCCAACGGAGTCACTCAGCAGCCAGCCATCTGTGTACGTGTGACCTGCCAAACGCACTGTCATCATCACCACCGCCATCAGTCAAAGCATCAGTGCACAATCTGGTGTGTGTGTGTGTGTGTGTGTGTGTTCTCTCTTACATATTTGTGCGGCTTAATGTGCATGTATGTATGGGCATGCTTAACGAAGTCCCTGTTTGCTCATAATGTGTGTAGGTGTATATTGTGTGCACACTGACCACTTTAGCTTCGGTGCAAATTCGTTTTTTCCTGCACCGGGGTTTTCTCTTATCTCGTGTGGGCTTATAATATCCACTTGCACACGTGCATGTTTGCGCATGCATTCGTCTGTGTGTCTGTGTGTGCTTCATGTGTAAAGCGGGCGATTGTGTCGTTTTTTCCCCCCTCCATCTGTGTATTTATGCATGACACTTCACCATTCATGTGTCCATCTGTGTGGGAGCCACTAACACAGGCTCTCAGTCTGTCGGGTGTAGAGCTGAGCTCATGTCCCGCAGTGTTACTGCTCTGGCAAAAACAGATCTCCTGTCGTTTGCCCCCGAGTGGAGTGGTGTATGAAAATAGTGCAGTCTCGGCAGCCTGTTACTGTATAGGTATAGCCACCACGGGCTAACATGGGGTTTTCAACTGATTGTGAACGAG
This sequence comes from Protomyctophum bolini, assembly GCF_963924005.1. Classification (NCBI taxonomy): domain Eukaryota; kingdom Metazoa; phylum Chordata; class Actinopteri; order Myctophiformes; family Myctophidae; genus Protomyctophum; species Protomyctophum bolini. The sequence continues at coordinate 2,768,556 of NC_137884.1, read as the reverse complement.
GGACCATCACCCTTACTCGGAATCAACCATGCAGGGACCACTGTTGTGTTGAGCGAGGATATGCGCTGGTGCTTTTGTAACGCTTCCCGTCCATCCCATGTGTAGATCCCCTGTTTCTCAACCAATGGTCCATTGACTATATTAATCATTTCCTAATAATAATAACTCAACCAGATAATGCAGTGCACTTCCCCCTCTTGTGATTCTACAGTATATCCCTTTTTCTGTTGAATGTCTTTCTTGACCTCCAACTTGACTACAGTCACCAGGTCATTCTGTTCACGGTTTGTCAACTAGTGGGAAAAAAATCACACCCGTGTGAACTGAGTGGTGCAACTCCCCTCTCCCCCCCTCCTCTCATCTCTCCCTCCCCCCCCCCCCCCCCCCCCCCCCCTCTCTCTCCCTCTCTCCCCCCTCTCTCTCTCATTAGCAGGCAACAGTGCGTGCAGCACTAATACTATCTCTCTCTCTCTCTGTTTCTGGCAACAGCGCCCCTACTGGTACTCATTATACTGGCTCATTAACGTCATAGGTGAACCACACATACTGTAGGTAGGTGAACACGGACATTGCTGTTCCTTGGAGTGGTTGCACCGCTCAAAAAAATTAAAATGACAAAATGCATGGTCAGGGACCACATGCAATACCTCCACGGACCACCAGTGGTCCACTAGACCACCTGTTGAAAACCCCTGGTATAGAACAAACCAATATTGTCGTTTTAAAGATAATGCAATTCTATATTCATTTCTTGACACGGAATAAACAAATCAAGATGATTCCACTATACGAAATCTCCCAAAGCTGCTATACCAAACTCTGTAGGCCTACATCTCTGATCCTTTCACTGAGACTCATTTTGAGTTTGACGAGTATACAGGAATTGCATCCTGTGGAGTGTACAGTACATAATAGTGCCAATATATTGAACAGCATACTGTAAAATGCTGCTGCACGCCTTCTGACAGGCACAAGAAGGAGTGACCACATTTCCCCCATTTTAGCTTCACTGCACTGGCTCCCCAGTATGTTTCAGGATCAAGTTTAAGATTTTATTGTTTGTTTTTAAATCCCTTCATGGGCTATAGCACCTCCTTATATTTCAGACCTTTTAAAATTGTATGTCCCAGAAAGGTCGTTGAGATCAGCAGACAAGCTCCTGTTGGAGGTCCCGAAGTCCAGACTGAGACTTAGGGGGAGATCGTGCCTTTTCTGTTAGCTGCCCCTAAACTTTGGAATGAACTCCCCCTCTTTTTTATTCCCAAGCTTTTACCCCAGAGTGAGATATTTGTTTTTCTCCACCCTGGTGTATATTTGTATCTCTATAATATGTTTTTGACGATGTTGTGCACTCTTATTGTTTATGTTATGTAAAGCACTTTGGTCAACTCTGTTGTTTTTAAATGTGCTATATAAATAACGTTGGATTGTATTTCATCTGTGTCATTGCTCTTGCTGATGAACAATTAATTTACTGTTTGCTATCAGAAAGGTCTCAGGCAGTGTCTGCCAATGTTGACTGTCAATATTGTGTTGTTGAATAGTTTCCAGATCATATATGAATAGAGAAGGCACCCGGAGGAAACCCTGAGGCGAAATGGACATAGTGGCCGAATTTGTCATTGCAGCTCGAGCCAGCGCTGCTCCGTTGACTATCATTGCGCACGTTCATGTGTTTGAGGCCATGACACGTGAACGAATGTTTCATACGTGAACGCGCACAGACGGCACAATGATAGTCAACGGCAGCGCGTTCATGTGTTTGAGGCAAATCCGTCCCAGAATGCACTCTGTTCCTACACGGAAGGAGGAGTGAAATCGCCTCATGCGCTTTTGAGCAACTTAATGCAAGTGGATGGTAGGAGAACTCGGGTGTCTTCTCTATTCATATATACTCTAAGGTACCACCTGATGGTTGAGAGTAGAAGAAACCTGCCATAATTCACTGGTCGGGAATGTTGCAGCGGTGAAACGGGACATACTTTAAACCAATCACAGTGCATTACCACAAAGTAAGCTTAAACTATAAAATGATTTTTTGTAATTTTTGTAGAATAAAGGATCACGTTTCAAATGGGGGATATACTGTGATTCAACAGAACAAAAATAAGAAGCAATTAGTCCTTCTTTAATCGAATCACCAAGATGCACATTGCATTAGATTCCGTCTTTCATTTGGACATGTCCCTATACTACATCAAGTTAATTGTATGTACTGTATATACGCTCTAAACCAGACAGTGGAAGGGCAAGCTGATTTTCAAAACTCATCTTCTGGCAACTTTATCTTGTCCTCAAATCTATGCGAGTGCCTTGGCCAAGTGGAGGGGTGTGTGTGTGTGTGTGTGTGTGTGTGTGTGAGAGGGGTTGTGGTCCTCCTCGCTGTGAGACTCAACTTCATTACGGGAGGGCCACTCATAAAAAAATAAAAATAAACTCTGCTCCCCAACGGCCCTGGAATCTGATTTGGATTGATTAAATGTCACTGTTGGAGGCGAGCATCATCACATTTTGACTGACGTCTCTCTCTCTCTCTCTCAGCGTGTCGGGCCTCCGGGGGGGGGAGGGGGGGGGGGGGGAAGAGAGAGAGAGAGAGAGAGAGGTGCAGAAAAAACTAAAAGGAAGATGTGGTGAGGCATGGATGGAAGGCGAGTGAGGGCGAGAAAGCGGAGGTGGATGGGAAGGAATGGAGGGAGGCAGGAAGATGAGAGATGGACGGAGGAGAGGAGGGACTGGAGAAGCAAGGGGAATGGAGGGCACGCAGCGAGAGAGAGAGAGAGACATAATATAGTCAGACAGACACTCCCATATATTTTTAAGTTCTATAAACGGCTTTTGTCCCCACACGTCTCAAGATTTGCCATTGACCACGGTAAGAGAATTCCAGTCAAAATGTCTGCAAACAAAATGCCCTGCCCGTCTCAAATTGTGCCATTGACGATGAACGGAGAAATTAATTCCGCAAAATATGACGTTGACATTGACATCGAAGGGAAAACTCACGTTGTAAACGAGCAAATCGGCTAACCAATCACATTGGGTGCGCTTGGCCAATAAGGGACCACCTTATGTACCAATGTCAGATGTCCGCGGCGCTAACATAAATTGATGAATGATGACAAGAGCGCCCTCAAGTCATTTCACACGGGTGTGATTTTTTTTTTACTTAAGATTGCTGTGTATTTTGAGGGGGCGCTATAGCCCCTCCAATACGTGGCTTACATCATATATAGTCCCGTAGACTATGGCAGCCAAGTATATGGAATGTCGTCTGTTTAGAACACTTATGAAAAGTCTATGGACTTTAAATGTTATATATCATTCAGCCTGATTTATTCTTATATATACTTGGCCTGTGGCACACTTGGAAAATCAGCAGCTCTATTTGTATATTTGTACACCCACGTATAAACCAGACTTTAACCCATTCTGAACGGGAACCCATTTTGGTGTTAGCACTATGTTATGCTTTAGCTATTGAAAAATAGCAGATCTACAAGCTCATAGCGCGCCACCGAGTGGCACGCTATGAGCTTGTAGGTCTGCTATTTTTGAAAAATCGAACAACGACTGACATTTTTAGAATCTGATCTCAGGTCAGAATGGGTTAATCAGACCAGTGTGTGTGTGTCCAGTGGAAACCTCGTATGAATCTGATCTCAGGTCAGAATGGGTTAAGGGGGGAGGAGGGGTTGTTTGTGTAGTGAAGAGGAGTGGTGATTATAGCAGGTACTGTGTTCAGGGATGAGAGGAGAAAGGGGGGGGTATTTTATTTTGTCAATTGGAGTGTGCAAATGGAAATGTCAGACCGAGCAGCAAACTAATGAATCTGATAGGAGAGCGACCGCCTCTCTCATGCACAGTGCCTATAATCAATTGCCATTGCATTTTTTGGGAGAGACTTTTGTATTATCGCTGTGTTTTTCTGTGGTTAGGGATGATGTTTTTTTTTCTCTCTCTCTCTCTCTCTCTTTCTTTTCATTTCCCATTGTTATTTTTGTGATTGCTTTTCTCGCCACGCCAGAGTTTGATTGTGAACTTCACAGTCGAGGGAAAAAAGGGATGGTATTGATCGGTGGGGGACGGTAATCAATAGTTTCATCTGTTACTTACAAAGTCAGAGTCTTTGCAAATGGCAATGTTTGTGAAGGCTCTGCCTCTGTAACCAAAATGAATGCAAGACGCGTAGCTGCGCCCCCCACAATGCATCACCTGACGGGATGTGACGGCGAGTGCCAGCTGTCGCTTTTCGTGTAAATGTTTTTCTTTTTTTTGCCTCCTTCCATTTTTTGACAGTATCATCCTGAAGTTCCCTCGTGGCAATTAACTTGTATTTTCCCCACAATTAATTCAGTAACTTATTATAACCACCAGCTCATATATTTTCGTATTATACGTCAGTGCCAGGAGTGGGGGCGACGGATGCGCTCCAGAATTAGCTCGGTGCACAGTCGGGGGACGAGGCGTTGTTATTTTTTTGCTTGGTCGGGTAACAATTTTCAACAGCCCTTGATGAACGCCATAACGACTGGAGGGGAAGGGGGCTCCACAGTATCCGAAGAATACAGAGAGAGAGAGAGAGAGAGAGAGAGAGAGAGAGAGAGAGAGATAGAGAGAGAAAACACAACTGCCTTTTGCACTATTCTCACAAGACAGGCTGACTAATTCCTGCCTATAGGGTCATCAATATTATACCGACACTGCAGTGGCGACATAAATATAGAAGCAACGTGCCTTCGCAGGCACTCGGGGAGAGCCGCACGTCGCCAACACATCCACGACGGATGGCTTTGGATCAGTTTGTTATACCGTATAGCTCGTAGCTCGTCATCTGGCTGGTCCCACTGGAACGCGCCGCGCTTTCAATATCATGCATCATAAATAACCCATTCTGAACGGGAACCCATTCTGGTGTTGGCATCATGTTATGCTTTAGCTATTGAAAAATAGCAGATCTACAAGCTCATAGCGCGCCACCGAGTGGCGCGCTACGAGCTTGTAGGTCTGCTATTTTTGAAAAATCGAAGAACGACTGACATTTTTAGAATCTGATCTCAGGTCAGAATGGGTTCATCAGACCAGTGTGTGTCCAGTGGAAACCTCGTATGAATCTGATCTTCAGGTCAGAATGGGATAATATCCAATTTGGACTATTGAGCGAGGACGAATGCACTGCGCTGGGCCACGGGGGGGGGGGGGGGGGGAGGAAGACGCCGAGAAATCAACCAGCTGTGGTGCTGACGAGTGAAGCCACCGCGAGCTCTGAACTAAAACACCGTTCATATTCACGCTGAGCTGTTTCTCAAATGAAGGGAGACTTCATCGATCCTGCGGGGGAAGCAGTGATGCTGTAGAAAATAGGATTATCGAAGCACAAGGCACCGGAAACTCTGTGCCAGGCAGAAACATTATCAAAACTTGTGAAACATAAAGCAATGCAACCACGTGTAATCAACATATCACTCTATGCTATTGTGGTACTCTAGCTTGGGCCGTCTGTCTGAACACTAATCTTTTTTTTAACTTTATTTTAGAATAGGTAACCCACAAATACGCATTGCAAAGTCTGCTTCAGCCAACTTAATTGGTTCCATTCAGGTTGTTTAACCAAAGGTATGGAAACCCCATATCTTATAAGTCTGATCGGACCCTACGAAGTTGTACGAACCGTCCTGCGCGCTCGGATCAGCCAACACACAGGGAAGCTGGAAGTACATTCACTAAAAACTCCGGGACATTAACGTCCCGAATTCTTCACCCTTCATGGCTCCAAAACTATATGGAATGCCCTTTTCCATTGCAATCAGAACTGCAGACTCACTCCCAATCTTCCGCCATATAGTCTGAAAACCCACCTCTTCAGTCATCTCCATGCATCTTAACCCGTAGGACTTGCCCTAGCCTTGACGACCTTACAGTCGTATGCAAAAGCTCAACTTATGTCATTTAGATAGCATTTTACGTAGACATATAGCACTCTATAGTGTATATACACACTTTCATTATATAGATATTCCACTGTTAAGACGTTGTTAGGTTCTTAGCTAGTACGTATGATTCTTGATGACAATTCTTATTTGATGTATTACCATGTGTTGTTCTGGCTTACTGTAAATCTCTCTGGATTGAAGAGCATCTGCTTAAATGCCTAAATTGTCAAATTGTATTGTATTTGTGTACCCTGTACCGATATAGGGACAGAATCATTGCTCATCACGTCCCTGTCGGCACGCAACGTCGCCGTGGAGTCCACCTCACTCACATGGATGGTCAGAACCGTCCCAACTCCCCCGTCTGACGGCACGGGTGAGAGAATACGTTGGTTTAATCGAATGTAGAGGGAAAAGATTGAAACACTTTGTCACCATGCAGGTGTTGCAATATAGGGGCATTAGTGGAGATCTATGGAGGGCAGAGTGTGCATGGGGGGGGGGGGGGGGGGGGGGCATTGAGACCCGTCTCGTACCGGCGGTGAATGGTAATTACCTTAACGCAGACAGCCTATACGTCAATCAACCACCAAATGTTAGCTATCAGAGTACCTGGCTGTAACTGCCTCCTCGCGAGCTGTGGCGAGGCTTAACCCATTCTGACCTGAGATCAGATTCATACGAGGTTTCCACCTGGACCACACACTGGTCTGATAAACCCATTCTGACCTGAGATCAGATTCTAAAGATGTCAGTCGTTCTTCGATTTTTCAAAAATAGCAGACCTATACAAGCTCATTGCGCGCCACTGAGTGGCGCGCTACGAGCTGTTTTTCAATAGCTAAAGCATAACATGATGCCGACACCAAAACGGGTTCCCCGGGTCAGAATGGGTTAAGCCCTCTTTGTTCTAAGAGTGGTCTCGCTCATTTTGATCGATTCGCCCTCATTAGCGCCAGCGTCTCGCATCTCCCCACTTGGCTAATCCATAGCCCAATCCGTGAAGGATGGCTCTCGCACTATGTCTGCCAGTGCCGGCCCTCTTGTCTGAAGCCCCAGAGGTGGTGTGGGGGCTTGGTGGGGGGGGGGGGAGATGGGGTGGGTGGCCTTTTCCCCCGCGTTCAAGGGGGGGTGGAGGGTCTGAGTCTGGTGAGAAATGGCTGTTTCTTACACCGTACAATCCTAAATACTTTCTTATCCATGATTTGTAACTCTGAGAGCATACCAAATCAATCAACCGTTCGAACCCTTATGGGTTGCGTTCGGTTCTTAATTACAGCGAGGATTTGACTGTGTATAGAAAGGAGATCCACAGCGAGGCAAGAAGAGAGACGGAGGAGGGGTAATTATTTTTTTCTTTTGTATAACCCCAGCTAATGACCTGCAGGACCGCAGGCTTGCCGCCAGGCCTCATTATCACCCATGTACTATTGGACTCACTTCAGAATACAGAGGGAGGCTGTTCCTCAGAGTACAGCTGAGACAGGGTTTACAAATGGAATAAATCTCTGCAGCCAGACAGAGAGATAGAGAGAGAGAGAGCGAGAGGGAGAGATGCTCAATAGAAGATCTCCGGGGCTCATTTGAAGGATTTTCGACTCATTTCAGTTGACGTGTCTTTCTTTTTTTAGTCCAATGCGACCACAAAGGCATTTATTTTTTTCTTATTGTTTTTCCCTTCGGGGGTACAGGAACAGATCTACCACGACAGTTCTCTTCCGAAGGGGAATATTTGTCAGTGGAACGAACAGTAATGAATACGTTTGCCGTTCCGCCGCCTGTTATTTGTTTCCGACATTAACATAATACCCTTTAATAATAGGTCACTCAATTTCTTCCATATAGCGCTAAGATGATGGAAATATCATTTTCCGACGCAAACATTTGACGGAGGGGAGCAAGATTGCCGCCGGGCCCGTTAACCAGCCTTCCAGCCTAAATTCAATTGCACATAATCTAGGCTGATAATTTCTGTTAAATACAATTATCTTTGACGAGGAGGAGGAGGAGGAGGAGGAGGGGGGGAAAAGCAAAGCAACAACAAAAACTACGGCTCACATCAGCTACGTTGCGGCCTGAAGTTGGCAGTTTTGTCAAATCTGAGATGAGAGAAAAAAGTGCTCTCGTCACTGTCAGAGAGAGAGAGAGAGAGAGGAATAATGAAACTGAAAGGATAATGAAGATCAAAACAGTGCACCCTGGTGATTGTTATTCCTGTTTCCAAGGAAGCGTGTAATGAACTAAAAGAATACTGCCTTCTTATCGTCTCACAGTCATCCACGTACGTGCATTTGCATCTCCTGCGTGTAGACGCCATGCCACCTGTGCGTGCGTGCGTGCGTGTGCGTGCGTGTGCGCACTGCAGTATAGGTGTGGTGGTTGGAGGGTCGTGCTTGGTGGATGTGATAGCTTTTCCATAGACCATCCTTTAGTATACATTTGTCCTTGTGTGTTTGTGTCCAATTCAATTCAAATTAACTTTATTGGCATTGGGAAAACATTTGACAACTTTTACATTGCGTTTACAGTGTCAAAATACAAAATACAATAAGAACAGTTGAAAATGGGGAAAGTACAAGTATACAGTTGGAGGGGGTCACATTGCATCGTTAATTATATACTGTACATGTTAATGTTATACAGGGTATAAAGCTTTTTTGAAACAAATATATACAGCATTCTTTTTTGCAGTCACTTTGGGACAAATTTGCAGCATTTTTTTCTCAAGACTATTTAAATAGCATACAAAAGAACAATCTGATTTAAGATGTGTTTAAAGGTATAGCAGCTCTGTTTACATGTGCAGTAGGTCTACTTCATACACATACTAGTCCTTAGGGTGGTTGTATTCCATTGGCTATAACGCTATAACCTTATTTTGTCGCAACAGTTCACACATCTTGCTGCTGTGTTTGCACATTGTTGTATATTTATCCCAGTATCCATAGGCGTCACATCTCTCTACAGTAGTCTACAGTAGGCTACTCCCATCCTGAGGTATATTGAAATGAGCAGGTTGTTCTACCACTGTCTTCATTAGTTTTATATTCTACTAGTCTGTTCGCCTCTTTGTTATTGTGCTGGATATTGAATCATTGCATTGGCACTCTCTATTATGTGGAATTCCATTAGCCCGCTGATCTTCATTTCACTGTACAGGCATGAAGCAATCAGTTTGAACTGCGTTTTTCGTTTGCCGCATTATTAATATCTCACCTGATTTGTATTTATTGATTTGACAGAATATAGTTATTTGAGACTTGCCCCGCTGTTTTCCATCTACCTTTGGATACTGACGATTGTCTCTTCATTGTAAAACCTCTGTTGATTGGTTACCTCCATAATTATTACCTGTAATTGGTGGTCCTCTGTCATCTGTGTGATTTAGTGTCACACACACACACACACACACACACCCTGATTTCTTTACCGTGAAGAAGGCAGCATTGCTGTCTGAAATGTTGGCGTATTGTTTTTTTTTAGTTTTCTTCCTCTTCTCCTCCTCAATACATTAATGGCATCTATGAGTGTGCGGCGACTCTTTGAAGCCTTTCTTTAGTGTCTTTATACCGTTGGTCGGCGCCTCAGAAGGGCTGCTGTGCAAGTTGCACTTCTGTGAACCTCTCTTGACAAGAATACATGTGCTTTAATGTCCCATGTATATGCGACTGTTAAAACACATACAGCCCCAACCATGGCTATATAAAACAGCTCTGACAGACAGCAGGGAAGGAGATAATGAGGCCTGTTTCCAGCTCACTCGCCTGCTGATTAGCTTTAATTAGTATTAACCCATTCTGAACGGGAACCCATCTTGGTGTTAGCATCATGTTATGCTTTAGCTATTGAAAAATAGCAGATCTACAAGCTCATAGCGCGCCACCGAGTGGCGCGCTACGAGCTTGTAGGTCTGCTATTTTTGAAAAATCGAAGAACCACTGACATTTTTTTAAATCTGATCTCAGGTCAGAATGGGTTAATCAGAACAGTGTGTGTCCAGTGGAAACCTCGTATGAATCTGATCTCAGGTCAGAATGGGTTAAGGCTAGTGAGGAGCGGCGCTGCAGACATCAAGACACCAGATATGGTGTCTGTGCTTTGACGTGTGTGTGTGTGTGTGTGTGTGTGTGTGTGTGTGTGTGAGAGATTTGCTTTCATTTTGCATTTGTAGGTGTGTCCATGTGTACAGTAGGGGTGTGTGTGTGTGTGTGTGTGTGTGTGTGTGTGTGTGTGTGTGTGTGTGTGTGTGTGTGTGTGTGTGTGTGTGTGTGTGTGTGTGTGTGTGTGTGTGTGTGTGTGTGTGTGTGTGTGTGTGTGTGCATGCGAACACAGGCAGATCCTGAAAGCTGCAGAAGGCCGTTTCACATGAAAACGATTACGCACAGTAGTGCATCTGTTGTGCTCGCCAACCACTGCCGTCTTCGCACGCGTGCTCTCATATTGAACGGCCCCTTGTGAGCGCTGACTGTCTAATAAACTCCGTCTCGCTCACCCCACTCCACACTCGCCATCATTGCATCAATAAGGCCACCCTATTGTGATGAAAGAAACACACCGTGCTGTCCTATTTAGGCCAGCTTCGCCCCCCCCACCGCATTATTCTTAGTACGCACATTCTCTGGAACGCGGCCCGAGCGATGTGATTCAAAACATTTACACAATAGGTTAGTTCCGACCACACGGTGCTTTTGGCTGGGCGGCATTCCAGGAATGCCAGTAACTTGCAGTGTAGATGGATCTGAGAAATGGGGGCATTCAGCAGGAATATAGGGACTGGTGAGGGAAAAACCTTTGCAGAATCCCAGGCACCCTTCCTGTGTATTGTGTGTATCATTTTAAGGAAATTGTGTTGGTAATTGTGTGTGTGCTTAAAGGGACACTTCACCCTTTTTGCAAAAAATTATATGTTAATGACGTTTAGAAGCTTTAGATCACTTTCCTGGGGGTATTTATGTGTGTAATATGTGGTTTTAGATATTTTAGATTGTAGCAGTGAGCCTGTTGTCTCTGATGTCATGGACACTGGTCTCACTACCTTCCTGGACTACAATTCCCATAATTCTTTGGTGCACTGCTCCTCCTTGTGGATAGGGGGGAGAGCTGTCCTACTGAGACAACAGTAGTCCAGGAAGGAAGTGAGCCCAGTGTCCATGACATCAGAGACAACAGGCTCACTGCTACAATCTAAAATATCTAAAACCACAAATTACACACATAAAGACCCCCAGGAAAGTGTTCTAAAGCTTCTAAACGTCATTAACATATATTTTTTTGCAAAAAGGGTGAAGTGTCCCTTTAATAAGCAATGATTCTGTAGCAGTTGATGTTTTGCATAATAGGCCTATACTGGCATAGTCAGACGCAAGCTGTCAAAACCAAATATTGACAGGAAAATTATACATCTTTTTGGATACCACACAAAACCAAGAACCATTGTATTGAATATGTTGTCACCACATATTCAGTGGTGACAATCCAATCTTTAGGTTGGCTCCAGGCCAACAAGCACATTTGCCGGTTTAACTCGGATGCACAGGGTCCATAACAGAAGTTCTCAAAGTGGAGACCCGGGAAACAATGTTTTATTTATTCCTCGATCTGGTTCTTAACCAAAGGGCTTTGCTTTCTTCTCCTTCTCCTTCGCCTCGGGACACGTACAGTGGAACCTCTTTATAGAGGTCCCAGAGCAACACATTCAGCTTGGACTAGCCCAATTAGCCCTTTTCTTTACTTTTTTGTTGTTCCATATTAATATGGGTAGAGTTGTACAAAAGCAATAAGACCGTGCTTAACCACTTAAACCCAATTTTATACTTCATCTGATGATGTCATCTGATAATTGTAGATCTGCTGTTTCACAATTTCACAATTTCTGGGGGGCATTTGTAAGACGCCAAAAACAGGGAGACCTTGAACTGCCTAAAGTCATTAATCACAACTAATTTAGAAAATGTAAACCAGCATCCTTCTTCTTCTGTCTGTTTCTGAGAGTTCCATGTTGAGATATTGTTGCGCTGAATAGTCGAGGTGAACCCAAGTGCAGACTCCTACACAAAGGCAAGAATACAAAAATCTTAGTTTTATTGCCAGCTGAGATAAAATGGCAAAAAGGTTAAATGCAGACAAAAAGACAAACCAAGGATCGGGCCCAAAACTTGAGGCCAAATGGTTTAGGCGTGGCTGAACAGGCGTGCCATAATCACTGCATCTGATCAGGACCCGGGGCTAACGATGTCACACACACACACACGACAATGGCAACAGAAAGCCTGATAAGGGATACGTGTTCCTGTCTGGTTTGCAACAGAGGATCATGAGCAACCAAAAGGTTCCTATGACCATTTTGAATCACAGCATATCACATGAAAATCTCAGGCCGCGTGCATTTTCAGAGCATGTTCCGTAAACTTTACATTCCTATTCATCAATGCCACAATGAAAACCCATTTTTTTCAAGGTTTTGAAAAAAATAAATACCACGTTGTTTTCTTTAAATTTGGGGGGCCCACTTCGCAGTATCCCGACGGCCCACACAAGTGGGTCGCCGGCCACACAGTTTGTGAGCCGCCTAAAGATAATCTTTTTCCTTTTTTATTTCACTGCACTCTCTTTTCCCCCGTGGTTCCCAATCAGTCATCAGTGCAGGCACAGGCCACATGCATGTGGATACCTCATTAGTCTCTGCATCGATCGAACCCGGCCCACCGGCTGCATTCTGTCCCGTGCCATGTCTCCCCCCCTTCATGGAGGAAAGTGCACCGAGACAAACGGGGGACCGGTAATCAATCGGAAGTCCAGGGAAACCAATCATCTCGTGGAGGGGGAAAAAAAAGGGGCTTCCAATTAGCAGAAAAGCCCTCTGCGGTGTAATATTCTGCCCCCCACACATTCATTTCCTGGTTGATTTTTCGTCGATGACTGCCTGGCCCCATGCGAGACTTGTGGTTCGTTGTTTGTCAATATGTTAGTTATAATGTGAGTATAACCCGATAATGCTAGGCTACTTAACATGCCAATTGTGTGAAGAGACGTTGATTTTCATCTTTTCTTTCCTTTGTATTTTTTCCTCCCGTTTTTCAAAATCTGCTGGTTGCAGATTTTTAAATGTGGAATGGCAAAAGATATCACGGGGTGGCATCCAGGCATGCCGGAGCAGGACCAGACCGAACATGCAAATGTGATGGCTGCTCTCATTTCTGAATCAACACTCTATTAGGCTCGCGGCCTTGCACAAAATGAAATTGGCTCGGTCAAAAGCACGCAACTGATGTGTTTTGGGAGTGACTGCAGGCGAGCACGTGAGAGCCTGTCTGTGCATGGTCTTTGTTGTGAATGCACACAAGCATGCATAATGTATAATTTGTTCATGGTGCCCCACATTGGTAGGTTGTTTCGCTGCGGCCTCACCATCTGAAAAGGAATGCAATAACCCTCCATACTCTATATATGCACTATGCACTTTGACTGACATTATTGCCCTGCGTTTGTTGTCCTTGAGTGTTTTTAGGTTTTATCATGTGTTTTACGGTCATGTTTTTATTGGAGCTTCTCAGCGTATACGTTTTTCACGTGTATGTACCTACCTAAACCGTGCATCTAAGTGACGATAAAGTGAATCTGAGGAGACGCCGGCTCGCGGCAGCGTCCTCTGTGAGACTCTGGCAGTGGTGACACAGTCACGCATGTTTATCGTAATATAAATAGAATCATCTAAGCATATAGCTCGCTGAATTGAAATGAATTGATACATTTTAGAATATAGTTTTGTGAACGGATGTCGGGAGGTGTTGTTCCAGACTCTATATATAGCATTCGGAGATTCTGGAATACGTGAGACTACTTTGACATGGGATCAACTTTGACCAAAACATGTATTCATGGCCATATATAGCTTGTCTTTGAGTGTAGAGGGTTTGATGATGTCAGGCTGACATAATGTGTGATCATATATGGAGACGTGATGTCACGATGCGTGACCATATATGGAGTCATGATGTCACCAAGCGTGACCATATGGAGGTCTGGGTTGACGGATAGACTGACTGACAGGAAATGCAAGTTTTCATAGTAAATGCGACGTGCGGTCGCAATAAAATAGCTGTGATGTATATTAGTTGTGATAACTCATTTTGCATGGGGACCCCCTCGAAACAAGGGCATCCTGGCGGTTTCCGAACCACACTTTGACAACCATGACTGGCAGGCCTATATGCTATCAAAGGTGACTAGAGCAGTGAGAGAGGTTACAGAAGGAACAGAGATGCACGCACACAAATGGTTTTTGACTGCTCGCTCCTTTGACGAGCCGTGGCAAATGTGCCGTGACGGCCTGTCTGTACTTTACTGGAAGTATAGCTACACGGCAACACGCGCCTCGAATAGCAAAGCGGTGAATTCTGGCTCCTCCGTCGATAAATGCGCTCAGCTTATGGGATATAGCTACGGTATGAAAGCTTCAGCTGTCACTTGGAATAACTCTTAGACTTAACCAGGTCAGCGTGTCACAGCACAAACAGAAAGCTATTTGCAAAGCAGACGTTCATAAATGAGTAAAGCTCTGACATTACATTAATATGTGAAGGATATTATGCTATTCTTACCCAGGGACATGGGAGAATGGGCTCAGATGAACGTTTTACATAATGCATTATCAGCACACCCAGAAGAAACTACAATGTCGAATACGGTAATAATGAAACAATCCTCACTTCAGGTTCAATGTGTAACAATAGAAATGAAAACATTTTGCGTAGATAGAAATGTAATAAGTTATTAGTACATTAATACACAGTCAACTCATCAACTCATCAACTCATAATTGCTGCGTATTCAATATTGTTTTGGGGTTCCTTACTGGGTGGCTCATTGAATCCTTCCATATCTTCTGGAACCTCCTCTTGCCTCATTAACGTCATTAACATATATTATTTTGCAAAAAGGGTGAAGTGTCCCTTTAACTGTAAATCTCTATAAAGAAATCAAAGTATTAAAATATACGCCATTGCTGTCATACTTTGTGAGCTGCTGAAGTGCCTCCTACTACTGTAATAAAAGCGCTCCATGAAACAAAATCCATTTTATTTGGTCATGTTAACAGTCACGCACTGTTATTGAAACCGAAGCCACAGTCCCTAGAAAGAAATCAAGCAATGCCATTAAGGACAGTGCATGCCGCGCTCGCAGTGGGATTATAAATACACGCTGACATTTCATTTGTCATTGGAATACGGTTGCCTCTAGCTGCTTGGACCCGCGCAGTAGTTTCTAACTTTAATAAGCCGATAATTCAAACGTATAAAAGCGCCCTGAGCTGCCACAGGCACTGTTTGCTCTCAACAGTCATCTCCTTTCTATAACTACTCTATAACAAAAGCTCTTTACGTTAAAGAAAACTATACACGGTAAGATTATCACTGTTTCCTATTTAGGGAACATACGAAACCAAACACCGTAAGCACAATCAGCAACTTTGGTCCTGTTCAGTAAATTAATTACGTTTATTATAACACTCAGGAGTAATAGAAATGTTTTACTGCATAGCCGAAACGCGTGAGCGTTCCTTCTTGGCGTGTGCCAATGAAGAAATGGAAATGTGAGTACTTTGTCCACCGCTTGTTTAATTTTTGGATGGATTTTTTTTTTTTTTATGTATACTGGATTTGGGTTTGGCACTCCAACTGAAAACCATTGCTGATGCTCAACCTCTTTTTCTCATTTAGAAATGTTTTACCGTTGGATGTGTTTTGATGTTTGGTGGTTTCGTGTTTTGCCAACCCATTTAAATCTTTCAGAAAAGGCGTTACTGTACTGTTTTATTAATTCACCCCCTGTTTGGATTTAACCCATCCATTTTATTGCATTACCCCCCCTGATATAACTATGGACTTATGGAAAAAAATGAGGCTATTGCAACTGCGCCTCCCACTTGCATATTGCCCCACAGAAATGTAGGCAGTATGAATTTGAACCTGGCAAAAATTAAAATATGAAACCGACTATAGAAACATTAGAAACACCAATCCTTCACAGCCTCCACAGAGAAAGCTTTAATAACACCTACCTCATTATGCAGATGGATTTTTTTTTTCTCTTTTTAACAGAACAAGGTGTTTTTTTTTATTTTTATATATGAATGTATTTGAAGATTCAGCGAGAAACATTCTTTCACTCCCACTCTCTCCCTGCATGTGGATTATAATGGCGACAGCTCGCCAGTTCTTTTCATGTGGGATTTAAATCCAGAGGCCCCCCCCCAACCCTCCCCCCCCACCACCACCACCACCCACCCCCTGCAGTGCATTTGAATGTACAAACGATTGAGAGAAAAAAAGCTATCTCTTAGATTCATATGCTCACAATTTGAGGGGCGGGAATGGCCAAAGGTGAAGTGTGCGTGCGTCACGTGCGTGTGCGTCACGTCCGCGTGCCTGCGTGCGTGCGTGCGTGTGCGTCAGAGAAAGAGTGGGCGGTTGTGGAGATATACCCATGAGATCGAAATAGGGTAGAGATGAAGGGTGAGAGACTGAGAGCGAAATCACGAGATGTAATTAGATAGAGCACATGTGTGTGTGAATGTCAAACTCATTTTAGGTCGCTGGCCAGAATGGTCAAAGTTCGACTATACATTGTGGGCCAATAATGTGTATACTCCCAGATGCTGTCAAAATGTAGTTTTCGGTCATAACACATAAAACATGATTTCAGGTCTAGGGAGTACAATAGGAATACGTATAGAAGGCCTACGTATTCTATTTGCACTTCGGGTGTGTACCAGAGTGTTCCACCTGCAGTGTCTTAAGCATCCATGAAAACTACCCTCCCCCGCAAATGATCCTGACACAAATGTTTGTTGACTACCTTTTTTCACTGACGGAAACTGTCATGGAAACTAAATGAAAACTAAGCTATGATGACTAAAACTATATTTATTTATATAAGTTCGTCAACAAATACAAACTAGACTAGACTAGACTACTAGACTAGAAGAATGTTAGGAAGGGACCTGTGGACAAGACATCCAGTGTAAGTTATTTTACACTTGGTTGCATGCTGAAAATAGCCGATCGAAACAAGCTATACGACGGCATCAAGGCCCGCCAAAATACATTAGTCAACTAAATCAACTGTAGATTTAGTCGACTAAAATATTAAGATATTTAGTCGATTACAACTAGAATAACACTAAAACATTCCAGGTGACTAAAATTCACCAAATTCACTAAAAACTAAATTTAAACTATTCAAGAGACTGACAAAACTAAAATGTAAATTTGCTGTCAAAATCAACACTGTATTGGACAGAAACAAAGGTCGCTCCATGACGTTTCAAAGACAAATTTGTACTTTTGACAGAAGGGATAAAAACTACATGAATTACTACTACTATCTCAAATACAGTGGAAATAGCAAGCTCTCAGATTGATACACAGGACCCTCACAAAATATTTATGTTACATTATTCCAAATATCTAACAATTATTCCAGATTGTTTTCAAAATAGTTCAAAGGTAGCCAATCTACAAAAACATTGTCACATCTGCTGAGCTTGTATAGACTAGGCTATTTTCGAATGCCATCTCCTGTCTGTGTTAAGGGGACGGAGCGGAGTAGAAAGGAGGGGAGGTGAACAAGAAAGAAATCAAGAAAGAGAGATTGTGGAAATGTATACGCAATTGAGTTAGACAGGCAGTAGAGATGGGTTGTTGGATAACATCCAGCTTACTCACCCAAGTATGTAATCAAATCAAGACACTTATGGGGAAAGGAAAACAGTATGCGCAATACCCATGAGCTGCTTGTATGGGCTCTCGCAGAGCACGGCACTGAGTGTGTGATGCTGTATAGCCTCGGAAAACCCAGACGTTTTAATCACATCTGTGGCCGAACACAATTTGTTTACTTCCTGTTTACATTGAGGGTAATGCTTCCATCTTTCACTGGATGCACCCCCTCACTACCTACCGCCCATTGAGGAATACAGGGAACTTCTGACAGACGAGATTAAAACACTACTTTATTGAAAAATATGGAATAATAAATTGCATAAAGACTCTGAAGGGCGAGTTAACATTTGGGGCAACCGGGTAAGCACCTTATTCCGTTTTTTGTATACATGTACCGTACAGAGAAGTACAGTCTTTACTGCTGAAAGTGCAGGATGCACTGGGGGGGTGCTAGCCAAGACTATCGTAGGTACAAAAGCAAAAGTCACAAGATAAGAATAGGTAGGTAGGTAGGTAGGACAAACATTTTCAGATCGGGGCCTATGCTGTATAGATATCAATTTGGGGGTCCTTTTGGCACGACAAAGTTTGAGAACAACTGGTTTAGATTAGTAGGTTTTTCCAGAACCACACAGTTCTATAAGTGCTCTTAATTCCAAGGAAACTTCCTGTGCCCTGCCATTGGTTGAGTCAGGTGTTAGTGTTTACTGCGACCTTGCGAAGCCGCTCTGAGGCGTATAAGCAGCACGTCTTGCTGAATGCCTCGCACAGCACGGCACCGAGCAGCGTCCTCGTCTCTGCGTGTCAGCGTGCAGACCGCGAGACGGATCCGACCCGCCGCATCACCCGAGGAGGAGCTGCCGGTCTGCCGCCGCGCCGCGCCTCGTCTCTTAACTCGCTCTGTCTTTGACAGATGGTCTCTCCGCTCCGAGAGAGCCCCGCCGCGTCCACACACCGCCGCATAAAGGCAGGGCCGTGATGTACGACGAGCGTCTGATAAATCCGCCGTGTCACTCCGCCTCTGACAGCCATTCATCAACGACCGCTATAGCCTTCAATAAAACAAATACAACTCCTTAACCCGGTTAGGCCTGACTTCGAAATAAAATAAAAAAAAGTCTTCTGAAAGAATATATGTTAGATTTTCAAAGATTCGTGCCGCATTTTCACGATCTTTCAAAAATAGCAGACCTACAAGCTCATAGCGCGCCACTCGGTGGCGCGCTATGAGCTTGTAGATCTGCTATTTTTTCAATAGCTAAAGTATAACATAATGCTTAGTTAAAACACCAAAAGGGGATCCCGTCCAGAATGGGTTAAAGCATGGGTTTTTTCCCCTCCTCCCCTCAATTTTTGTCCTCTTCTTTTTTCTGTGTCTTGTTCTACACCGCTCTACACACCACCCACCCCCAAACCGTTGCAGGTATACTATTTGGTTCCATTTGAACACAATATAATGGTCTTTTTTTTAATTTAATTTAATTATTTTTGAGATATTAAAAAAAAGTCCTTAAATTGACCTTTCAGTATCATCTGGGGGGGGAGGGACAAAAATCATGTGGGACAGGTTGAGAACCACGTACTGCTCTACTGTACTGTACTGTACTGTACTGTACTGTACTGTACTGTACGCTCTGTCTGTCTCTCTCTCTCTCTCTCTCTCTCGTTGTTGTGTGCAGGGACGGCGTGTCCCTGTGTGTGAATGGAAGGCTCAGCAGCAGCTGTAGTGTGGTGACATTGTGGTGACTATATTCAGCGCGTCTGAAGGGCGAACATGTTCTTAATGAGGCGGGTAATGAGTTCTGTTCTTTTGTTCATATACAGTATATACTATATATATATATATATATATACATACACACACACACACACACACAACACACACACACACACACCAGGGTTAGGACAACCGATAGACTATTAACCCATTCTGAACGGGAACCCATTTTGGTGTTTAGCATCATGTTATGCTTTAGCTATTGAAAAATAGCAGATCTACAAGCTCATAGCGACATTTTTTTGAATCTGATCTCAGGTCAGAATGGGTTCATCAGACCAGTGTGTGTCCAGTGGAAACCTCGTGTGAATCTGATCTCGGGTCAGAATGGGTTAACATTAAATCCGCTGCAGTTGCCAAGTCCAATTGCCCACGCACCGAAAGCCCCCCCCCCCCCCCCCCCCCCCCCCCCCCCCCCCCCCCCCACAGTGCCGTTGCTCCCCTCGTTTGTATCGCATTGCCCTGTGGTCATTAGGTATGTTTGGTGCAACGTGCTTACAGTTGAAAGGCCTCGGCTGCATTCAATCTTCATAATTAGTCAGGGTTTTGAAGAATGACAAAGGGAGAATAGAGGTGATTATTACCATGTGCTGCAGTTTCTTGAATACCATGCTGTAATATGAGGGAACTCTAGGGCTGGGCAATATACAGAACTTTTTAGCACCAATATCCAATTTGGAATAATCACGTTTTATTTGTCTATGTCAACAAAATATTCTATTATATATTATCGCATAAATCAATTAGTCTACTCTGATTAATCACTTAATCCTGTAGCCTATCCCGCCGCCTTTCATGACGACGCCAGGCCCAGGAAATGAATCCCAATGCATTTTTTCTCATAGACATTTCAAAAAGTATTTATTTAAAGACTTTTAAGCGTTGTACGAAGTCAACTCGAGTCGTGACAAATCATGACAACAAACACAATATTTTGGACCAAACAGATGATTACAAAGAAGAAAAACAACAAAAGAAGTGTTGTAACCTGCCGTTTTTTTTAATTCTTTGTTTGGCCCAAAACATTGTGTTTATTGTCATAATTGGTCATGACAAGAGTTGGCTTTGTCCGCGGTGTAAACGTCTTTAAATTAAATACTTTCTGAAAAGTCTATGAGGAAAATGAACTGGGATTTATTTTCCGGTCTCTTGAGGGGGCGGGACTGCGACGCTTTATTATACTAATATGGTGATAATCGATTTTGTTTATTTAAAAATGGCTGATCTACAAGTTCACAACGGCACGTCACTTTTTGCGGTGAGCTTATAGATGAATTGTACAGTATATGGAGGCAAAGGTTTGAAATAATTGTGATGTTGATTTTAACCCATTCTGACCGGGAACCCGTTTTGGTGTTAGCATCATGTTATGCTTTACCTATTGAAAAATAGCAGATCTACAAGCTCATATCGCGCCACCGAGTGGCGCGATACGAGCTTGTAGGTCTGCTATTTTTGAAAAATCGAAGAACGACTGTGACATTTTTAGAATCTGATCTCAGGTCAGAATGGGTTAATCAGACTAGTGTGTGTCCAGTGGAAACCTCGTATGAATCTGATCTCAGGTCAGAATGGGTTAAGTCCTATATCACCCAGCCCTAGAGGTAACTGAAAGGAGAACAGAAGGAGAGAGAATTGGTGCCGGGTTGTTTGTTAAAGAAACAATGACATTTATTTGTTTTTTTAGTTTTTTTTTTCTTCAGTTTTTAGTTTTTTTCTTGGCACAATTCTTATTTTAGTCTGTTGTGCCCAATGATCACATATAGTACAGTCAATATAAAAATGGCTTTTTAACTTTACACCCAAAGCAACAACGCAACATTTTATTTATAATTGTTTTTTGCTTTGTTTTGTTTTGTTCTTAAAATATGTATATGCTAAAAATACTGAGAACGTATTCCCACTAAAAGTACTGGAGATTTTAGCTTGTGATTGCTGCGGTGATGACTCGACATGGCCATGTTTTTCACGGTGGTATTTCTGACATGTTTCTTCGGTATCTCTTCCGTTTTGACCTCATACAGTACATAGTTCTTTGTTGTAGGCACTTAACCGGGGTTCTATACAAACATCCTTCCGTCCTTTTCGGTTGGGAGATAATGCAGACAGCCTCAAGAGTCTCCTTATATGAGTCCATTTCTGTTTGTTTGTCATCCAAACCTTCCAACATCCCCCCTTTATTTGTTTCCCAGTCCCTTTCGTCACAAGAACTATATGCAGACGGCCATCTCGGCAAAATGTCCTCCCTAGATACCCACAATAGTAGTTTAATTTTGTTATGCTTAAACATCACAACATTGTAGTCATGAGAGCAGCCTTGCTCCTCACTCTTAAAATCTAAACCCAAGTAGACTGTTCAGATACAAGGAATTCTCAGTACATCACCAGAATAGAATATATAACAATATTTCCATGAAAAATTGAGAGTCCTCGCACTTTAAATAGAAAAAAAGGTGTGTGTGTGTGTGTGTGTGTGTGTGTGTGTGTGTGTGTGTGCGTGTGTGTGTGTGTGTGTGTGTGTGTGTGTGTGCGAGAGCAAGTGGGATTTGTGTGTGGAGGGGATATATTCCATTAAAAGCTTTACGCCATAGTCACTGTTTTGTCTATTCTACAAAATCCCCCTTTCCCGGTATATAGACAAGGCGATATCACTGTACTGTAGCTCTATAACTCGTCTATGGGTGTTTTACGAAGCACAGACGGTATTGCTTGGGGACCACACAGACAGTTCCACGACTCTGAACACACTTAACAGTCAATTACAACGGAGCAGACCATCGTCATCGTCCTCTTGTCTTTCATTTTCGACTGTATTTCCACATGGTTGAGCCGGGGGGGGGCGGGGGGGGGAGCAGTATATATCTTGAAGCCGTAATGATCCCCCTCCTTCCTGCGAAATGTTTGCTCGGCTTTGATGCAACCGTTACGACGCTGCCACTTCAGTTGGGATTGAGACGGCCGGGGAGTGTGTCGTCTATTTTCCATTGTTTACCACACACCCCCCCCCACCCCACCCCACCCCCGTATCCAAATATAGTTTTCACAGAATAACTTGAGTCAAGGCCCCCTCCCCCCCCCCCCCCCCCAAAAAAAAAGGATATGCCCTTTTTTAAACAGTACTGCAGGTTTGTCCTTGTTTTTGTTTCATTTCTATCTCTCTCTCTCTCTCTCTCTCTCTCTCTCTCCCTCGCGGCCTTGTTCTTTCTCTGCGGTAAGTCGGTTTGTGGTGCTCAACACATCGCTGCGCTTCTTTTAAAAGGCATCGTCGGACACATTTATGACCGTGGCTTTCACTTCCACCCCGCTCGGCAGTCCTTTGCCCGAGACCCAGAGCCTCGTAAAGAAAGGAGAGTGCATGCCACTGCAGGCCTCCGCCGACGTGAGCGGCACTTTGGACTCGCATCTCCTCAGCTCCACATAAAGGCGGTGGCTCCTCAGAGACAGGTATACGAGGAGGCAGCCCGCCGAAGTCACGGCGAGCAGCGCGCCGAAGACGGCGATCACCACGGCGTCGAACTTCTCCGTGTCCTTCGGCGACACTTCCAATGCCTTGGTGGTGACGCTCACGCACTTGGTGTCGCGCTTGTAGTGGACGCTGCGGACGTCCACGCACACTTTGTACTGAGTGGCCGGGCTGAGGTGACTGAGGTTGTAGACCCGGATGTCAGTGGGGACTCTGGTGGTGAACGCCATGGTGGGTCGGTTTGTGTCGGTCACGGTGTACCATTTGATGCTGGGAGCCAAGCTGCCGTGGGCGGTCTTCCAGGAAACCAGGAGTGAGGTGGTCTCCACCGAACTGACGCTGACATTCAGGGAGCCGTCGGCGGCGGGCCGGGGGAAGTACCCGTTCACCTCCACCGACACGGTCTTGAGGTCGGCCCCGACCAGGTTGTGAGCGACGCAGGTGTAGAGGCCGGCCTCCCTCTCCGTTACGTCGTAGATGTCGAACGTGCCCTCGGGGTGCATGTAGAACTTGTCGGAGGAGACGGTGTTGGGCAGGACCCGGGCGCCGGACGGCGTGACCCAGTATATGTCCGGCTCCGGCTCCGCGAAAGCCCGGCAGTGGAGCGAGACGGAGCTGCCGTTGTGCACTCTGACGCGCCCGGGCATGCTCTGGGGCGAGATGAGCGGCAGGCATATCTCCGTCATTTCCCTGAAGTGCACCTGTCGGACGCGCTGGCCCTCGTACTCGGGAGGCTCCGCGCAGTACAGCGAGTCGGGCTCCATGAAGCGGATGTTGGTCCGGTTCATGTTCATCCAGCGCACCACGCAGTCACAGCGGATGGGGTTGCTGTGCATGCTCACCTCGCGGAGGTTGGGGAGCGACTCGACGGTGATCCTGTGGAGAGCGCTGAGCGCGTTGCCGTTGAGCATCAGGGTCTCCAGCCGGGGCAGCTTGTAGAAAGCGTTGGGGTGGATGTAGGAAAGCTTTGGGTTGTTGGTGGCTTCGATTTTTGTCAGTTCGGGCAAGTTGTTGAGGGCAAAGCTGTCGATGGACACCAGCTCTGGCATGCTGTTAATCCCCAGCTCCTTCAGATGGAGCATGTCCACGAAGTCCCCGCGCTGTATTCTCCCAATGGGGTTTTTGTTCAGATCCAGAAACTTTAGGTTTTTTAGGTTCCGTATGGCCGAGTGTGGCACCTCGGGAAAAATGTTATCGTAGAACGAGATGCTCTCTAGATTGTCGAGGCCGGACAGGGCGTCGTCGGGCAGCTGGGACAGGTTCATCCTGGTCAGGACGAGGCTGCGCAGGTTTCCGAGGGTCTCGAAGTTCCTGTCCTGGATCGAGACCACCGGGTTCTCGCCGATCATGAGGATCTCCAGGCTCGGCATGGCGTCGAACCACTCCTTTTCGATGGCCTTCAGCTTGTTGGAGTTGAGGTGGAGGCGAAGCAGGCTGCGGAGGCCCTGGAACGCGCCGGGGGCAATGGAGGCGATGAGGTTGTGGTTCATGTACAACTCCTGGATGCTAGCCAGCGTGGCCAAGCAGCTCGCGGGCAGCTCTCTTATCCCGTTCTCCTCCACGCCACGTGAAGCGACAGGAGCCGGGGCAGGTGTCCCAGGTGGATATCGCCGATGGAGGATAAGTTGTTTTGCGACAGATCGATCTCGGTGATGTTGGCCAGGTAATCCAAGGGCCTGTCGATCTTCGCGACATTGTTGGTCTGCAGCAGCAGCACTTGCGTGTCCGCCGGTAATCTCTCGGGCAGGCTGAAGAGTCCCAAGTCGTTGCAGTCGACCGTCGGAGCCTCCATGTACACGGAGCTGGGAGAGAACCAGGGCCTAATCTCGCACACGCAGAGCTTAGGGCAGTCGAGCCTCTCCTCGGAGGCCAAGACAAAAGAGGCCACGGCCAGACTGACAAAGAGACGATCCACGAATGACACGTCCTTCATATTGGCCCCGTTCCCTCCAGTAAGTAATTGGTCCTTGTAGATTAAGTGGGTCTGAGCCGAGCAGTTTCACAAATAATGAATCATTTGTTGTGACTGCTGAGGCGATTGACTCACCGCCCCACCTAGCGCCAACCCGCCACCACCGCCCTGACCAACTGCAGCGCTGATGGCTGACTTTTTATTTATTTATTTTTTGCCTCGCTCTGTAAGAAGTCCTTGAATTTAATGAGATGTAATCAGTCAATGCTTCCCTGCCAGGATCGGGGTCGGGGGTCAAGGCTGCGGTGTGAGGCAGACTGAGAAAGAAGATGGAGATGGGGGGGTGGGGTTGGTTGGTGGGGGGAGGGGGGGGGGGGGGGAGGATAATACAACAACAACACAATGGACAGGCGGGTATTCCTCTGGGAGTTGTAGTCCAGCTATGCGCATTTGTAGTTATCCATGAATAGATGGCACTTTAAAAGATGGATGTGTTCTTCCAGTGGCATTACTATAGCTTCCAAAGTCCACAGCCCAGTCCATTCCTATTGGCTACCTGCAAGACACAGAAAAGGGAGAGAGAGAGAGGTAGTGAGTATATGATGCGATAATAAGAGCATTAGTCAGGAATGTCATGAGAGTATAATATACTCTCTATATTATGTTACATGCTAGTGGTTCTCATATGCTCGGGTCAAGGAGCCCTAAAATAATCTATGTATTTTGCCACGGACTCCCCATCTGAAAGCAGTGTTTTCGTCGACTAATACTATGACGGAAAATGTCCGTCGACTACAAAAACGACATAAAAACTAAGCCATGATGACTAAAACACTGTTGATTTTGTCAACAAATAAAAACTAAACTAAAATGTTAGGAAGGGACTATAGTGGACAAGAGATCCAGTATAAGTCATTTTACAATTGGTTGCATGCTGAAAATAGCCAATCCGCTATTTTCAACAAGTTTAAAAACAGACATTACGACGGCATCAAGGCCCGCCAAAATTAGTCGTCTAAAATCAACTGTAGATTTAGTCGACTAAAACTGCACTAACACTAAAGCATTCCGGGTGACTAAAATGTGACTGAAACTAAATGAAAACTATAAAAGCGACTATAGGACTAAAACTAAACTAGAAATGTGCTGCCAAAAAACAACACTGACCTGAAAGTATTTTGACTTATAGGAGGGACCCCATACACAATATGTGTTGGTAAAATGTAACGACAGGGGAAAACAAAATGATTGATAGGCTGATTGATTTTCATGTTGCCGGGTAGGATTGTTCTGGGGCAGGACGAGTATAGATATGACCCGATAATAGAGCAGGAGAAGGAGAGAGAAGGACTTAGGCATATTGACATTTGTTATAGGCACATTGGACGCGTGTTGACATTTATATTGCTCTGCCTCCGAGACACAACACGGTGGATTTATATCTGTTTGACCTTCATACACACGTCGTTCTGGGGACACATCTGTGGCCCCGTGATACGACATTCAAGCGTGACATTAGCCGCGCGAGTCTATTCTAGAGTTAAAGGCGAGCCTTTATTAAAAATTCTTAAATGGCAGACATCATACAGTTTAGGCATTAGCCCCCGGGGCACACCACTGCTGCTGCGCGGTTCCACGGATTACTGGAGAGGAATTGAGTCACTGAGGCAATAAACACACGGGCGGCCAATCAAACGAATGCACAGCGAGGGGGATATGAGGGGCTTTGACACAAACGCAACATTTTGCACCAGATGGAGTGTGGGGATAAAACACACACACACACACACACACACACACACACACACACACACACACACACACACACACACACACAACAACAAAAACCCATAAAGAAATATAATTGGTGCATTAGCATAATTACCCATCGCAAAATCAATGATTAATTATGGCTTAAGTGCTAATAGCTTAATGTTTTAGGTTTTGTAGCAAACGGAGTGCAACTACGAAGCCACATGCTACTGTTGTTAATAAACAGCAGGCACGCACGCACAGTCCCAACCCCCCCCTCCCCCCCCCCCCCCCCCACACACACACACACACACACACGCACGCGCACATGCACACACGCATATGCGCCCGCACGGGCACACACACACACACACACTTACGGTCACATACAGACATACGTTTGCACATATCCACACCGATAGAGTAGACAGAGGATTAGAGATGACCCAATACTGTATTATTAATACCTTTATTTGGTCATTATCAGGTTATATCGGTATCGGATCGAATATGCCCAGTCTAACCACTGATCCGACATAGGGGTCGACACTATGGCAGGTGAATAAAATGTTGGGGCATGTGGAGTTTGCTTTCGAGTTGCCCCAAACTCCAAGTGCACATTTGAGTGAGGAGTCTTCTATATAAACACAACACGAGATATATATATAGTTAGATATAGCTATAAACACTATTCCCGGTCGGTGGAAGTTATTTTTTCTTTTTGAATTATTATAAAAATGTCATTCTCTGGTATCAGTATTCTGTATCGGGATCGGATCGTAAAAACAACAAAGTGTATCGGGACATCCCTAATTCCCTACAAAGGGTAATAAAACAATTCACCCTAAAGCAGAGTGCACATGGAATTGTGATTTGGCTACCCTTAACATAACACTTTAGATTTAAATTATTCCTCTTTTTCCCCTGCATAAAAAAGATAAAGTGGCTTGTACTGGAACTCGGAATATTCATTGACAATAAATAGAGCCGACTTTGTGGGCACAGTGAGACCAACAAGGGGAGATTTATTGTGGCATAATGGCCATGTTTTATAGTTCAACGCTATTAGATGTGCAGTGAAATGAGACTCATTTGGAGGGGTAAACGTTCAAATAAACATTCTTGGTCCACAAACACTACCAACAGTTCACTTTCAGTGAAGCATCACAACATGCTATAGGGCTGAGAAGGCAGCATTATATCAATATCGTAATATGAGACAGGATATCGCCAGGGATTTCGGATATCGTCCTATATATCGTGAAATGGCAAAAGTCATGTGTTTTCCTGGTATCAATAACTTAAGACTTAACAAATTAAAAATATATTTTAATAATAATAATAATAATAATAATAATAATGTATATGCTGTCTAATCTGTATTTTAATACAGTATAACAATGCAACAGTGCAATTGGGGCAGTTGTATTTGGTCTCCCTGTTCTTCTATTGAGACATTTTCATCCTGTGTCTAGAGACATGACCTTTGACACACGCATGTTGTCCCCCTGATTAAGCAGGCAGGCTCTACTAGCTCAATGGCAGTTGACCCGGGTTCAAATCTGGTAACATGTCATTGGTTCGACCTCCCGTTAGATCGACCATTACTAACCCTGTCTCTAACTCTAACCTAAACATAACCGCAAGCACGGGAGCAACGCATCCCTCACCGACCTTAATCCGGTCGAACTAACGGGAGGTCGAACCTCAGGGCAGCCCCCGATCTGTCGTAGAACAGGGAAGTCACTTAAGCCTGCAGTTATATACTGTGTTGGGTGCCGACCATAGCCGAGCTAAGAGCACACGACAATATTGAACATTTAATAAATGTTTCCCAGTATGGGGGTCGCTGGCACAAAATATTTTCAGCTGGGGACCTGCGACTAAATATATATATATGTAGAGGTCCTTGACATGACTATATAATCTATTGAGAGAACCAGTTTTGTACAGAACCCTGTATTGACTATTTCTGGCATTGTGTGTGTGTGTGTGTGTGTGTGTGTGTGTGTGTGTGTGTGTGGTTGCTCAATCCAGCATCACAGATACTGATCGACCTGTACAGGATGACATAACAGGCATCTAGTTAACAGAATCAAGGCTGGAAGAATCCACAGCAAGACACACACATCAAATCCTGAACACCTGGACATGCATTCATATACTTCACGTTTTTTGAATTAATTAGGACATGGACCCCCCCCCCCCCCCCTTTAAATTACAGTCTACCATACTGGCCCTGCAGGCCTTATCGCCGGATAGCTAACCGGTATATAACCAGTCCTAACCAGTCCTAACCGGTATATAACCAGCCCTGGCAAAACAGGATGGTCATACCAAAATGTGCGCATGCCAGAGAGTGAATACGTTTTTTATCTCTGCCCCCCCACAAAATCTATACACAAAATCCAGAATGGTTTATTTGTAGTTTGTACTACACACCCCCCTACATGCCCATTTGTTTCTGAAATTCAGCCAGGGACCTCTTGGACTATATCGACTAAATTAATTAGCCTGATATTTACACTTCGTTGTACAACGGTGTCGTGATAATCACCGATCTTCAAGCTCACAACGCGTTTTTTTTTAACGCAGAGGACGGACCTTGTCAGAGAGAACGTATACGATGTGTATATAAATTGAGAGTGTATGAAATAATCGTCCATCAATCGAGAGGCAAAACGGAAATGACCGTGATGTTGACTTGACTCAGCCCAGCCCTGCGGCGCGTGCACGCACGCGCCATCTGCCACCTCGTTATTTGACAGCCTCCCCCCCCCTCCTCCTCCTCCTCCTGTGCCGTCGTCGTCGTCCCCTGCACCATGATGGAATCTCCTGCTGATCGAGTGCGCCGTGTAATTTGTCATACATAGCCAGCCTCTTACTGAAGCAGATGGGTTTGATGGCGCTGGGCGATATCATCCCGGGGTCCGGAGAGCACGCGCGGGGCGAGCGGCGCGCCACGGCGAGAGAGAGAGAGAGAGAGAGAGAGAGAGAGAGAGAGAGAGAGAGAGAAATAGATGGGATCCAGTACGTGGAAGGAAGCTGATGGGATGGGATGGAGGGGTGTGCAGGGGAAAGAGGACGGCAGGAGATATCGTCGCTATGGCTGGTTCAAACCTTGTATGTCCAAAACTGTCATTTTTACCAGCTGCTGTGTGAAGCACAACAGTGGGGCTGGTTTATATATCGCTTTGCCTTTCTGGACTATAGCAAGCTATCTCTCTCATTGGCTGCCGTATAGTGGCCGTATACTCGCAAGCTATCATTCTCATTGGCTTGCCGCGTCTCTTATAGCGAACAAGCCACTTATGTGTGTGTGTGTGTGTGTGTGTGTGTGTGCAAATATGTCCGGGCGGAAACGAACGACTCGGAAAACACAATAGTTCTGCCTTAGATAATTTTGGTTCCTATACCTAAACTATACTGCACTGAGACTGACAGAGGCCGTTATAGCCGTTATAGCAGATATTAGGGACTTTAAGCAACGACTGTTTTCAGGACGGCTCCGCTAGGTCGGAAGTGCGGTGGCTGTGACGCAATCGCCGCAGCTGTCAAAATCGTTAAGCAAAACAGCCGCCGGCGACGGCGATCATTGGTCAAACATAAACACTTTAAACACCCCCGTCGCGCGTCAGCTAACTTGCCGATATTGCTTAATTATTACATGCGCTGGACATGATCAGCAGTATAGAAAGAGGAAGGTGCTGGAGCAATCTGTCAATATGACATAATGGTATTAGTGTTATGGTGATGGAGCAATCTGTTTGAATGTATGACAGATATCATTTCAATAAACATATGGTTATGACATGGCGTTGTAGACACTATACGTGTAAGTGTAGGTTCTGCCATAGTAGAAAGGGCTGCGATGGAGAGCAGGTTTATGTATCGAGCACTGATCCATTTCCGGTTGCCGGAGCCAACTGCCGGTGCCGTCTTTGCTTAACCCATTCTGACCTGAGATCAGATTCATACGAGGTTTCCACTGGACACACACTGGTCTGATTAACCCATTCTGACCTGAGATCAGATTCTAAAAATGTCAGTCGTTCTTCGACTTTTTCAAAAATAGCAGACCTACAAGCTCGTAGCGAGCCACTCGGTGGCGCGCTATGAGCTTGTAGATCTGCTATTTTTCAATAGCTAAAGTATAACATGATGCTGACACCAAAATGTGTTCCCGGTCAGAATGGGTTAAAGTCGCTAATATGTAATGTAGCTGGCAATTAATTGATTTATTTTTTCCAGAAAATGGGTATAAAAAAGGAACTTGTGTTCCAATGGATCCAACATATAGTTATCACTTTGTCACAGGCTATTATTAATAGTTTTCATTGATTATTATATACATTTCCAAATTACCAACACCCTCGCGGCCCAACAGTGGGGCCTGCACGGCATGTTGAGAAGAACCACAGAAAAGTGGGGCATTCGTTCGTGTATTAAATATAGAAATTGAAACGAGGGAGATATGAGGCTTCTGCGCCCGGCAGCAACGATATGGAACTACGACGGGGGCCTAGAGAAAGGAACGAGAGAGGTGGTGGGGTGTAGAGAAAGGAAGAAGGGGATGGGGGGGAGGTGATTTCATTTCATCGCCTCCACCGTGTTCCACCCAGGTGGCCACGGGGGGGAGGATATCGGGAGAGGCGTTTAAAAAGGAAGAAATAAAAAATACAAAAAAATAAAAAATACAAATATAAAAAAAAGGAAAAACCTGTGAATGCAGCACAAACGCTGCAGTTTGTTGGCCCCGCTGGCGAAAACCATGAGGCCAAAGGTTCATTTCTCAAAAGTCCCTGTAGTAGCAATCGCTATACCGAGAATCTGGTTTGAGAGAGAGGATGGGAGGTGCTGGTGGGTGGTAGCTGGTAGTGGTGGAGAAAGAGGTGTGTGTGTGAGTGAGTGTGTGTGTGTGTGTGTGTGTCTACTATTAATATTATATGTCCCCACAATATAGCAGACATGAGAAATAGACATTGCAAGGGCACTTTTTATGGTCCTCAAAAGAGAAATGGGTGTTTGCCAAAATTGTCTGTGTCTGTGAGCTTCCAGTGCCGCTATTCTCGGTGCATGACACCGGCAAGCAACTGGTTAATGCCGTTGGATTTGAAAAAAAAATGGCAATTTATTTTTTGTTGTTGTAAAAATGACATTATTACAATTGCTGTCCTAAAATGTGTATACCCTGTCCCTCACACGTATAGGAGTGTGTGTGTGTGTGTGTGTGTGTGTGTGTGTGTGTGTGTGTGTGTGTGTGTGTGTGTGTGTGTGCGTGCGCATGCTAGTGTGTGTGTGAAGACTAGGAGGCTATTATTTCTCAAGAACACCTGGCACACTTTAATAAGCCGCAGCACCCAGAGAGCATTGTGATAAACTAGGGTTTGCACTGGGGTCTCTCTCTCTATATTGCAGTTAATCCCTATTCCAGAAATCCACCCCGGCCGTCATAATTCAACCCTATACGGTGTTTGGGCCTGACCTTTTGCTCGCTGAGGTGTTGTTTTTCTTATTTTTTTGCTTTCCCTGTTCGGTAATCACAATTAACGGCGCCCATAATGCGGTCTGGATGAGCGGTTATTGCAGCTTTTCTTGTTCCATCACCGAGCAGATAGGCCATCCCGGGTCTCTGGGGAGTTGTTGTAGCGCAATGTGCTGTTATTTGCTCTGCCGGAGGTGTTAATTGTTTCAATGGGGCCGTTATTGGGTAACAACGTCCATTTCATGATCAATAGCCAGCCGCTGCAACGCCGTGTGAGGCATATGCAAGATGGAGGCATACCGGATGAGCCAGCACTGAACCTCCTTCCCGTCGTGCATTATATTGGATATATCTGACTGGCAAGCACCTCCCTTTGTTGATGGATGACAACAGAACATGACAGTGTAAGGAGAGATGAATACTAGTAGACAGACAGGAGGGAGGGAGGATGGATGGATCATGGATGGATGGATGGAACTAAGGAAAGGGTAGAGGAAAGGAGGAAATACATGCTTCATTTTCTTGCAAGCGTTGCATGCCCTCAGCTATATAGGACGTCGAAATAGAAGGATGGATTTGCAGAATGTTGTCTATAGTCTATTGTTTTTTTTCTTTCAAACTATATTTGTTAATTAATTAAATTAGGCCAATCTCTAAATCGAGTCATGAAAAATAAAAGAAAAACTAATCGACTAAGAGGTTGGTAGACTAAGACTCGTGGGCTTACACACACACACACACACACACACTCAAGAACCGTTCGCCCCGCCGACTTCAAATTCGACACACACGCGTTCCGCAACCACCACAGGGCAGTGCAGTGCCCGGTGTCGGTCCCTGCACTGCCCTCTCATGGTCAGGCTCTGCCACTGGACCTCACCTGTAGATTCCATGATGGCACAATGAGATTAAATTAGGCGACACACTTCATATTTGGGCATGCCTGACACAGAACTTCCATATATATAGGAATAACGGGACACAGAGAGACAGATACAGAAATCTCCATATATGGGCATAAAAGGGACACAGACAGATGGGTGGAACGGGTACTCTGACACGGGTCATGGATCTCCAACTTCCGTCGTTACCGACTCGGTGCTCTACAGCCGGGCACCGGTCTAGTTACTACTAATGCTGCTACAACTGCTGCTACTACTACTAGTACCAGTAAGACGCGCAAACGCGGGACGCGAACGCAGCTGCAGATCATGTCTGTCTGTCTGTGTGTCTGTCCCGCTGTTACTGTATATGTGGACCTGGCCCCTTTTGTACCCATATATCGAGCTGAGTGATTTGTTTGTGATTGCATGCAACACACTCCATATTTGGACGTACACTCCATATTTGGACGTATAGCGGGACAGACAGACAGACATGATCTGCTAGGTCTCATAGTAAGTGCTCACTGCGTTCGCAACTACTACTACTACTACTACTACTACAATAATATAGTCACACGGTCACACCATGCCACAATGTGGCTATTTAAAGAAATCTGAAACCCTTTCCCCATAATGCCTCTAGTCCCAACATATAGGGACACCAGATTGATAGTGGAATAAGCACTGCAAACCAATAGGACTTAAATCTTAAAAATGTATCTAGACGGAGACGATATACAGTATACAGTATTTCAAATTAATATATGTCTGATTGCGGTCGTTCTGCGTCTACAGTAATATGTATTTTCAATGATGTGGGCAATCTGATGATGTAACAGTGGCAACGAGGCTGGGGTTATTGCTGATGGCTGCAGCACTTAAGCCTTTTTCTCCACGTAATCATAAATATGATGTGTATAATAATACTATTATTGGCACTACCCTTCACTTTAAGGCAAGGTTGTTAAACACATTACCGAGCTCCAGGTCCACTTAAGTAGAGCTATGAAGTAATGTCAAGCTGGAGTTAGGCTTTTGTGACGGAATAATTCTGCGATTTCGAAAATGGCTTTACATTGTTCTCTTATGATTTCTTCCTTTTTTTTCTTCCCACATTGGAATGTGTCGTTTCAAGGACGTCACCCGAATGGCGAGCGGAATTATACATCCACATTAAGCCCTATCATTGAGAATGGCTCTGGGATAATAACAGAGCGCCAACATTAGCTGGGGAAACCCGACCAATAAATCTGAATGGGAGATCCGGTAATTCCCCCCTCAAGATGTTAACGCTGCTGCGTGCCCTCTGCTTGAGGTTTTTAAACATTAAAAGATGAGATTCAATATCACTCGATGCAATGATCCCCCCCCCCCTCCCCTCCCAGACGAAGACACGTTCAAGCAGGTCCACTTAATCATGTGTAATTTATAGCACCGGCAGCAGCAGGGAGCTAAGGTCGTGGCACAGGACCATTCAAGGGGAACGTTGGGTGGGGGTTTGGGGACCGGGGGGGGTGGGGGCAGGAGGTCCTTCGTGAAAAGCAAAGGAGAGAATTGGAGGTGACATCTTGTTTGGCGACACTTCTGATGTGGCAAACGCTTTGGGCATGTTTGCCGCCCGAGCGTAGCGCGGGAACCGAGTCAATGACTCACTTACATAACAACACAGATTAGAGGAATGGGGGGGATAAAGGAAAGCACAATTAAGAATGTGGGGTGGTGGGGGTGGCGGCAGACAAAAAAAAACTATTTGCTGTTTTTTGCGTGATGCATGGCTTCAAATCATCCGTATGCAAATGGCTGCGGAGGAAAAAGAACCTCCTCCAGCGCTTAATGTACCTTATCACGATCGCAGCACCACGCCAACATCCAACCACACTGTGAATGTGAAGCACGGGGTTCTCGTTTGGGATGGCCGTTTGCTGCTACAGTACACAGATAAAGGTTTATTAACCATATATTCCCTGCGGAACCCGACATTCCAGACCTTTTAATTGATAATGTTTTCATTGTTTAATATGCCGTTTTTGATAACTTTTAAGACTTATGGATTTTTCCTTGGACAGAGTGACGCAGATGACGCGTTCGGACAGTGCCGGTTCTAGGCCTTTTGAGGCCCTAGGCAACATATTTTTCTGAGGCCCCCCCCTCCTACTTTGCCACGCCGGGGGGGGAGGTCCAGAAAAATGTGTAAATTTGCCATGAAAATGCTTCAATCTGGTGCACTTTGAGATCAAAATTAAGAAGCTAGGTGGGGGGCACATGTGGCCAGTAGCCCATGTAAGGGATAGGGGATACATGAAAAAATATATACAATAGCACGCCGTTTTTCATCATTTTTGAGGATTTGAAAAAAATTAAAAAATGCCCATGTTTTTTGAAATTTTGAAAAAAAAAGTTATCCTCGTTTCTCATCATTTTGGACCATGGGCTATAGCCCATATCGTACGGCATACTATAGCACGCCGTTTTTCATCATTTTTGAGGATTTGGAAAAAATGAAAAAAACGATGGGTTATATTGAAGCGTGCACCTACACACACACAGGCGCACATTAGGCATGTGAATCTCGTCTCATCTCACGATTCGATACGCATCTCAATGCACTGCCAGCGATACGATACATTAGAGATACATGGAATCCCCTGGCGATACGATGCGATACGATTCTCCCTCTTCCCGATGCGATGCGATAACCATTTAGTTCAAATCAATGCGATACGATGCGATTCACCCCTCTACCGATACGATGCGATTTGATGGCGATTCATCACAATAGAAAGGATTTATATTAAAGCTCTATTAATTTCCCAAAACATGTAAAAATGCATTACATTTAAATTCAAAGCAATTTATTGTTTTACTGTAGGTTAGTATTATAGCTCTGCATCTCAAACAACCCAACTTATAGAATTATGTAAGTAAACAAAGGGTCTGCTCTCTGCTGGTTATTGTGGAATTGTTAGATTACTAATAACCATAGGCTATAGTATAATAATTAGATCTCAAAGGTCAATTTGAGGTTGAGTATAGAGGGTTCAAGAGATTAAAATGTAATAGCCTATGTAATGGCTCAATTAATGTTACCAACATATAAATAGAAAAGAAACAAATAAACAAAACAAAAATGACAGGTCACACTCGTAGTGCTGTCAAACAAGTAGTTTAATCTGCAACACAGTTTTATAATATAATTGCCTATGTATAGTGGGGTCCCTGCTGATCTCTCACTCTCAGCTAAGTGGTCCTTGGCTTGACCTAAAAAACATTGAAGACCCTGGCCTGCATGTATTATTAACGTTATAAATACATAGCAGATGTACAAGCTCACAACGCGTCTCATCCACGCCCCGCTGTGAGCTTGTGGATCTGCAATTTTAGGCGTGCGACACCGTCTTGCTGCAGAATATAAATAAGGCTTCTATCTCAGAGAATAGCAGGGGAGAGCTGGACAGTGGAAAGTTGTGGAACGGTTGTAAACGACTTTAAACGCAAGCAGTACACCCAGCTGTGGCGTTGTTGTACACGTGTGTGCAGACTGCAGAAGCTTTCTTTAATTACAAATTGATGATCGCGAGTCGCGACGCAGATTCGCGTCGGAGAATCAGCTAGAACAGCTGTGGAGTGTGGATCATTAGCAGCACGCAGCGCTACAGTGAAAAGTCAACTGATCGACGGACAGCTATTTTATAAAGCTAAAGGTTGTGCTTCCTTTGTGCGTGGGGCTCACTTCTGTTCGTCGCGGGTGCTCTTTATAGTCAACTCAACGTGTCTACTCTGCACCGTCGTACGGTAGCTTCTGTAACTCTGTTCATTGACTGCGTGCTCGCAGCGCACAGCCGCACACTGTGCGGAGCTGGCTGCGAGATACCTTTTCTTTCCTTCCTTTTCTGATGGTACGTTCAATGCGCCTCGGAAACACAGGATAGGGTGAAATTTACCATGAAAAAACAGTGCAACCACGGATTTTACCGATGAAAGCACTCCGCGAACGATCCATCGAGATTTCACCCGTCAATTTTACCGATACACAGTGAATGAACCGATTCACTCGCATCGCGCACGTCATAATCGATGTATCGATACGTATCGATTATTTTCCACATGCCTAGCGCACATGCGTATGCACACCTGGACCTGTAAATGAACGACACAAAAACTATAAGGCACTGGTGTCGGACTTCTGGTTTACCGGAACGGGGTTCAACTCCCTGCAGTGCCCTACTCAATGTGTTGTATTTACCGGAAAGGATGGGAAACATTAGCAATTTCTAATTTCCGCAATTTTCAATTTCCGCAATTTCCAATTTCCGCAATTTCCACAATTTTCAATTTCCGCAATTTCCACAATTTTCAATTTCCGCAATTTCGCAATTTCCACAATTTCCGCAATTTCCAATTTCCACAATTTTCAATTTCCGCAATTTCCACAATTTTCAATTTCCGCAATTCCGCAATTTCGCAATTTCCAATTTCCACAAATTCCGCAATTTCCGCAATTTCCAATTTCCGCAATTTTCAATTTCCGCAATTTCCGCAATTTCCGGAATTTCGGTTCGGAAGATGTGACCGGAACTCGAGAAGTCACACTGGCTTGCTATAGGGGTTCTGGGAAATTGAGGCGCAATGTTAGTCTATATGGCTCGTAATGGCAGCATCCGTGTGCTGCTGTTCCTCCCCAGCTAACATTTCCCCGCTAGCTACCGCCTCCCGCTGTCGCCTTCACAGCGTAGCACGCCCGGGCTGGCTTGGACTTCCCCCCGCTGTCCCCGCGACAAACGGTCACGCCTCTGTTAGATTTTCATTCCTCTGCGCAACAGCGTGCATTTACAGCCCTCGTGGCGCTGTCCTGAGGCTTGCCCCCCCCGCCCCTCTCTTCCTCTCTTCTCTCTTTCTTTTGCGCTCTCTCTCTCTCTCTCTCTCTCTCTCTCTCTCTCAGACAAGGATGTGCATGTATAAAATAAATCAATAATAATAATATTATATTTTGTAGGATTATTATGGGGTTTTTTTTTAACTATTATTGAATATAAATAAGTGGATTCTTCTTCTACTTCTTCTTGCAGCTATATTTCGTTTTAATTTGTATTAATAGTAATATGTACCTGCAGACTATAGTAATTGTAAGTTGTAACACTTTACTGTGGTCGTGCAGTAAATTCACCCGTGAAGCCCCCCCCTCTCTATGGTGAAGCCTGGGACCAAGGCTTCACCCGGCATGCATTGCAGTGTTGTTGTTTTTGTTGACTCGACGCTAAGGTGGAGGCAGAAGACGGTGCGACTGCCCAACAAATGCTTATATTAGTTATACACAGTTTTTCTCCGGAGAAATTCAGTTGAAAGGTCAGTGTATTTTTATATCTGATATATACTGTGTGTCGTGTAATTGCACGTGTTAGAATCGTTTCGTTTCCTAACGCTAGCAGAGGGAATAGATTACCGGTGTATCCGATCCGGTAGCTATAGCTAGCTAGCTAGCTGGTGGAGCCTGGGGAAACAAAGCAACCTCATCAGAAGTAAAATGGTTTAGTAGCGAACAATAATAATGTATCATGATGTTCTTTTCTAACGTCTTCTTATGTTGATAAAAGTCCACAATTATTCGAATTGGATAAGATTTGATACGTTGCTTGTGTATAGGCTACATAAACAGCATTTTTGCTGTAAATCACATTTTTTGTCATTCTTTGTTCCTGAACTTGCACCATGAAACGCATTTTCTAAAGTAAGTATAGGCCTACTGTGATGACTGTGGACTTAAATATCAATGCTAATTTGAATCTTTATTAAACTGCCCTGTCTCTGCTCTGTCTGAACAGTTATTTGGTGGGAACCACTGAATTAAGTAATTACTTTTTGAAACAACTGAACGTTTTTTACTGAAAACAAATTTCAATTTTGTATCTTTGTCTTTGTCTAAACTTCTCAGGACTGGAACCCTGCGTTCTCTACCACCCTGACCTGGTTTCTACTCCAGTTACATCATGGCAACAACAACAACAGCAGCTACATAACAAGGTTAAGCCATATATTTTGTGTAACGTCTGTATATATTGGCCTTTGGGTCCTGCTGAAAATAGCCGATCTACAAGCTCTCTTGCCTCAAGTTTGAAATGTGTACCATTGTTAATTTGTTACCATCATGACATTTTAAATGACTGAGGTGTAGAAGGGAGATGAGCTTGTAGATCTGCTATTTTTCAACAGCTAACAGCTTTTAAAATAATGTTTAAAACCTATGAGGCGACACAGATGCGTCCTCAGGTCTAAATAGGTTAAGGCAGTGGTTCTCGTTATCCCACATTTCACAGCAGTGATGGTAGGTAGGCCTATTTCAGAATGCCTGAATTTACACTTGATTGCATGGTGAAAATAGTCGATCTACAAGCTCACGTGTTGTGAGCCCTATACAAATGCAATCCATATCAATTTTGTATTTGATTTTGTTCAAATTACAGATGAGGAGGTCACGTGGAGATGATGGTGATGGATAATAATAATGGTAAGAACATTTTCACATTTTGTCACATGTCACATTTTAGCACAGGAATAGAAATTAGAAAATGGCTGGGTTTTACCCACAGGGCAACTGTTAAGTCATGGATCACAAGCCAGAGAAATGATTAAGGTGAAAATAATTTATTTAATTAATTCTGTGATTTCAGACGAGCTTTCGCTGGAGGAAGACCTATCGACTTCAAATGCAACCTCTGCTCTACCACCAGTCGGGTTTCCCTGACCCTCTACTATATGCAACATCCAGACCTCAAGGAACGCACCCAGCTTTCCGTGCTCGGACATACAGACACGGGGACATACACACATTGCTACGCTCAGAAACTCCTGACTCCACTCAGAAGAGAATTGGTGTTTTAAAGACTTAAGCACTTAAACTTGAGAACTGATATGTCTTCTAAATCCTCACAGATTTTAGTTAAAACGTTTGCAGCAAAAGAATATATATTTACAGATTTGTGTCACATTTTCACGATGTTTCAAAATTAGCAAACTCGTTTTCAACAGCTTACAGCTTTTTAAATAATGGTTAAAGTGGCTAAAACCACTGGATCTTGGACTTCAGTGACAGGGACCTGGGGTCTGAGAGCCGGAGACGTTGGACAGGGTGCATTTTGGAACTTCTGCTGGCGGCCACCACCAGTCAGGCTTCATAAAGGAAGGAAACGGACAGGCATGGCAGGCAGCTCATCAAACGGTGGTCCGTGGCTCAAATGCTGAATAACTTTGGCATGAAAAGGGTTCAAACCCACCGCTATAGGGTTTTCCAAATGGACTCTTGAATGTATGCTGCACTATTTCTTGCTCAAAAGGTGAATCTCGATTGTGTGTTCTGTTTATTGCTGTGTAACTGTTTTTGCAACATTACTGGGCCTACGCTACATAACTAACTCCACACAGAATAGACTTGGTGTTTTATAGAAATTAAACTTGAGAACTGATTCCACAAAATGTCTTCTAAATCCTTGCAGTTTTTAGTTAAAACGTTCACTGTGTTTGGGCCACATTTTCACGATTTTTCAAAAATAGCAAATCTACAAGCTCGTGAGCCAACAATGATGGTTAAAGTGTTTGAATGGTATGACTGTTTTCTTGTATTCTAAACTTGGTTGTTTACATATTTTTTCTATGTGCCTAAATTATTTCATTGTAACCTTTTTTTTCCTAATAAAGAAACAAAATTAAGTATACATTTGCTGCTTTATTATGTTTCTATAAATATGTGGGAGGGAGGTGAGCATGGGGGAGGAGGGGTGCGGGGTCGCAATATGGGAGGGGGGGGGGTGTCATAAGACAGCTCCACGCTGTCCTGCTGCTGCCTTCGGTAGCTGACGTTCGAGTCGCGGCAGAGAAGCGGGGCGCCGGCTACACGCGCGTCGGCGCGCACGGCACACGCTGATCAAGAACGACGCGGCCACATCGTGCGACGCGCCCGGCGGAGGACACGATCGGCGGCGCGCGGCGACCGCCTCCCGCAGGCGGCGCGCCATGACTTGCTAGCTGGGTCGTTGCTCTTTGCTGTCGGGTCCGCGGGATATATTGAAGCGTGCACCTACACACACACAGGCGCACATGCGTATGCACACCTGGACCTGTAAATGAACAACACAAAAACTAAGGCACTGGTGTCGGACTTCTGGTTTACCGGAACGGGGTTCAACTCCCTGCAGTGCCCTACTCAATGTGTTGTATTTACCGGAAAGATGGGAAACATTAGCAATTTCTAATTTCCGCAATTTTCAATTTCCGCAATTTTCAATTTCCGCAATTTCCAATTTCCGCCATTTCCAATTTCCACAATTTTCAATTTCCGCAATTTCCACAATTTTCAATTTCCGCAATTTCCACAATTTCCGCAATTTCGCAATTTCCACAATTTCCACAATTTGCGCAATTTCCAATTTCCGCAATTTCCGCAATTTCCAATTTCCGCAATTTTAAATTTCCGCAATTTCCAATTTCCACAAATTCCGCAATTTCCGCAATTTCCGATATAGTGTCCGATATTTCCGAATAGTGTCCGATATAAAAATATAAAATGGAAAAAGAACCACTTAAGAGAGGTGCTGTAGCCACAAAGGGAACATGAGAAAAAATAAAGGGAAGCTCCGCACACTCAGATCTGCGCACAATCAATGTATTTATTTAGCAAGCTTTCGGTGCTAAATAAATACATTGTGCAGGCGCACAAGGTGAACCGTCCCTGTGTTGGTATTGTACTAGCGGGCTATGAGATGCCCTGAGAAGCTAACAAGTCCACCTCAGCTAGTAACCTATTAGGGTAGAGGTTCCCAACTTTTTGTTTTCTAGGAGCCCCACGTTCTTCATCAGACAAAAGCTGAGACCCCCCCCACACACACACACACACGCACACATGCTCGTACACACAATCTTGTTTTGTTTTTCGACAAAATTAGCTGTTCTACAACGCTGCCCTGCAATGCACTGTTCAAGTTTCCTGTAACTGTGGAGCCGAGAGTGAGAGTGACAGAGAGAGAAAGATAGAAATGGCTTGGTGGAGGACGCACACACAAAACGTGTCATTGTATCAATGGAGGAGTATTAACCTTTGGTGACTTAGAGAGCACTGTCATCACTGGCATACCAAAAAAGAAAGGAACATGGCGGAAGAAGATGAATGAGAGGAATTAGGTGTAACCTAGTTACAGCTAGGGTGAAAACGAAAGGTTCTAGGTGAAAATAAAAGGAAAGAAAAAATCCCACAGAAAGGGAGAGAATGGTGGCATCGTTGGGGCTTTAAGTAGCAATAACTTGCATTTAGGCTATACAGTCTCTTGACGAAGAGGAATGTGCTTAATATGGCCCGGGCAAATAGAATTTCAAGATGGATGCTCGTAATCAGAAGCTACAAAAACCCTTTGGAAA
Source organism: Protomyctophum bolini (assembly GCF_963924005.1). NCBI lineage: Eukaryota > Metazoa > Chordata > Actinopteri > Myctophiformes > Myctophidae > Protomyctophum > Protomyctophum bolini. The sequence continues at coordinate 2,726,228 of NC_137884.1, read as the reverse complement.
GCATGGGAGGAAGAGATATGGAATCCAACGCTTGGCAGTACAACCTAGAGGGTTCGAAATGGAGTCTCCCGTAACCTAATGTCAGACTGCACCAGCCCATTAAGCTAAAGCTCTGGCATTTGCTTGCAGGGAGCCGATGGAAACTCTTTTATAGGTCAGGGCGAGGCGCTCACTCATGGAGCTAACGTGGGTTCCCAGGTGCCAGGAAGGGCAATCACTCAAGTCCCAGTCTCCAAAGAGCGTCCATTACACTGGTGTTCTGACAGTGTTGGCCCATGGGCTTTTCACTTCCTGCCCGTGTTTATCGAAGCAGTGGACGTTACAGTGCTCAATCCCCATAGGTATATGCGATTGTCTCACGACTTCATGATGTGCTTAAAATACACGCAGAGAAAACAGCCATGAAATGCAGCTAGACTTGTTTCCCCCCCCCCTCACTCAGGTTTTACCATTCAGCATAGCTTCAAAGGCAAGAGAAAGAAAGAAATGGCTTAATCTGTATGCCAGGTCAATGCAAGCCACATTACAATGTATCTTTTCTTTCAATCTCCTAATTTAAGCTCCTTTTTTTGTCAACACTGTGTGATGTATTCAAAGTGAAGAGCTGGTTTAGAACTGCCGTTGTGTCACCGTATATAAAACATTGTCACGCCTCGAGCTCCTCATTAGCTAGCACATTTCCCTCTTAACTAGCATGGCACTCGACATTGCTGGAAACCTTGAACACTCTATACTCGTTTCAACTCGTGGGTTTATTAATTCTGAATATTGTAGATGCCGGGTGAAAAACCTCAATCCACAATATTGGCAATTTGCTTACACTGGTGCTGCCTCGTTTTCCTTGTTGTCCCCCCCCCGAAAGACATTCATGGCTCTCAGGATTAGGTATATCCTGTTAACCCATTCTGACCTGAGATCAGATTCATAAGAGGTTTCCACTGGACACACACTGGTCTGATTAACCCATTCTGACCTGAGATCAGATTCTAAAAAATGTCAGTCGCTCTTCGATTTTTCAAAAATAGCAGACCTACAAGCTCTTAGCGCGCCACTCGGTGGCGCGCTATGAGCTTGTAGATCTGCTATTTTTCAATAGCTAAAGCATAACATGATGCTGACACCAAAACGGGTTCCCGTTCAGAATGGGTTAAAAAGCCCAGTGTATGGAGGGCATATCGGTGTCTGTTCCACTCAAATTCACAACCATTGATTTCTCCCACAGAGATTTTTTATATCAATTATGTAAAAGCCTAGAATCGAGCCATCCATTCTGGTGAATCATAAAACCATAAAACATTTGATTCTGTAAAAAATAAATTTGAATATTTAATGATGTTGTGCTATATAGGCCTATTCAATGAATACCCTTTGTTTTGCGGTTTTCTCTTTTCCTTTTCTTCTTTCTTCACAGAATCAAACGTTTTATGCAGCTGGAGGATGCGGCTTGATTTCTATAGGCAAAATGAGTGGAGTGAATTTGAGTGGAACCACAAAATGGTGCACTGCTATGCCCTAGTTTAACCACTTGAACTCTACAAAACATACATTAACCCTAAACCTTTTTTTTGTCACACCAACACTGACTAAACACGGGTATATTTTGTGTAAAATATTCCATTTCTCATCTAAATATATTGAAGTACAGCAATACATGAAACAAAACAAAAAACACGGGTGAAATTCCTGGTTAAAAAAAAACAGGGATGTGGGCATTTATATCAGTAGCCTACTTGAATGCAAAGAACAAAGCCAAACATTTCAAACGGAGCCTATAAAATGAACATCTCCCAAATCAAGGCAAACATTCATTCATTCATCTATCTTCATGGAAATGCTTTTTCTAGTTGTCTGTTTAGTGTTTATCCTACGGTTCCAAAGCAAACCTTTTTGTTTATTAAAAGCATATGGTCTATAGGATAAAGCTCACGTTACCCAAATAGTTGAATACACAAAAGCTAAGGCACTGGTACTGGTACTTCTGGTTTACCGGAACGGGGTTCAACTCCCTGCAGTGCCCTGCTCAATGTGTTGTATTTACCGGAAAAATTGTGTTGCGGAGGATGAGAAACATTAGCAAATTGTTTTTTTCAAAAAATTGCGGAAAATTGCGGAACAAACGATGGGTTATAGCCCATGTTTTTTTATTTTTTATTTTTAATTGCGGAAATTGGAAATTGCGGAAATTGCGGAAATTGAGGAAATTTTGGACCGTGGGCTATAGCCCATATTGTACGGCATACTATGGCACGCCGTTTTTCATCATTTTTGAGCATATGAAAAAAATAAAAAAAACGATGGGTTATAGCCCATGTTTTTTTATTTTTTATTTTTAATTGCGGAAATTGGAAATTGCGGAAATTGCGGAAATTGAGGAAATTTTGGACCGTGGGCTATAGCCCATATTGTACGGCATACTATGGCACGCCGTTTTTCATCATTTTTGAGCATATGAAAAAAATAAAAAAAACGATGGGTTATAGCACATGTTTTTTGAAATTTTGAAAAAAAAGGTTATCCTCGTTTCTCATCATTTTGGACCATGGGCTATAGCCTATATCGTACGGCATACTATAGCGCGCCGTTTTTCATCATTTTTGATGATTTGACAAAAATGAAAAAATGAAAAAAACGATGGGTTATATCCCATGTTTTTTGAAATTTTGAAAAAAAAGGTTATCCTCGTTTCTCATCATTTTGGACCATGGGCTATAGCCTATATTGTACGGCATACTATAGCGTGCCGTTTTTCATCATTTTTGATGATTTGACAAAAATGAAAAAAACGATGGGTTATAGCACATGTTTTTTGAAATTTTGGGAAAAAAAGTTATCCTCGTTTCTCATCATTTTGGACCATGGGCTATAGCCTATATCGTACGGCATACTATAGCGCGCCGTTTTTCATCATTTTTGATGATTTGACAAAAATTAAAAAATTAAAAAAACGATGGGTTATAGCCCATGTTTTTTGAAATTTTGAAAAAAAAGGTTATCCTCGTTTCTCATCATTTTGGACCATGGGCTATAGCCTATATCGTACGGCATACTATAGCGTGCCGTTTTTCATCATTTTTGATGATTTGACAAAAATGAAAAAATGAAAAAAACGATGGGTTATAGCACATGTTTTTTGAAATTTTGGAAAAAAAAGTTATCCTCGTTTCTCATCATTTTGGACCATGGGCTATAGCCCATATCGTACGGCATACTATAGCGCGCCATTTTTCAGTTTCAGTTTTCAATTTGAATTTGAGTGGAACCACAAAATGGTGCACTGCTATGCCCTAGTTTAACCACTTGAACTCTACAAAACATACATTAACCCTAAACGTTTTTTTTGTCACACCAACACTGACTAAACACGGGTATATTTTGTGTAAAATATTCCATTTCTCATCTAAATATATTGAAGTACAGCAATACATGAAACAAAACAAAAAACATGGGTGAAATTCCTGGGTAAGAAAAAAACAGGGATGTGGGCATTGATATCAGTAGCCTACTTGAATGCAAAGAACAAAGCCAAACATTTCAAACGGAGCCTATAAAATGAACATCTCCCAAATCAAGGCAAACATTCATTCATTCATCTATCTTCATGCGGAAATGCTTTTTCTAGTTGTCTGTTTAGTATTTATCCTACGGTTCCAAAGCAAACCTTTTTGTTTATTAAAAGCATATGGTCTATAGAGGATAAAGCTCACGTTACCCAAATAGTTGAATACACAAAAGCTAAGGCACTGGTACTGGTACTTCTGGTTTACCGGAACGGGGTTCAACTCCCTGCAGTGCCCTGCTCAATGTGTTGTATTTACCGGAAAAATTGTGTTGCGGAGGATGAGAAACATTAGCAAATTGTTTTTTTCAAAAAATTGCGGAAAATTGCGGAAAAAACGATGGGTTATAGCCCATGTTTTTTTATTTTTTATTTTTAATTGCGGAGTATTGCGGAGTATTGCGGAGGAATTGCGGAAAATTGGAAAATGCGAAAATTTGAAATCGCGGAAATTGCGGAAATTGCGGAAATTGGGGAAATTGCGGAAATTGCGGAAATTGGAACTTGCGGAAAGTTGCGGAAATTGAGGTAATTTTGGACCGTGGGCTATAGCCCATATTGTACGGCATACTATGGCACGCCGTTTTTCATCATTTTTGAGCATATGAAAAAATTGAAAAAAACGATGGGTTATAGCCCATGTTTTTTGAAAATTTGAAAAAAAAGGTTATCCTCGTTTCTCATCATTTTGGACCATGGGCTATAGCCTATATCGTACGGCATACTATAGCGTGCCGTTTTTCATAATTTTTGATGATTTGACAAAAATGAAAAAATGAAAAAAACGATGGGTTATAGCACATGTTTTTTGAAATTTTGGAAAAAAAAGTTATCCTCGTTTCTCATCATTTTGGACCATGGGCTATAGCCCATATCGTACGGCATACTATAGCGCGCCATTTTTCATCATTTTTGATGATTTGACAAAAATGAAAAAATAAAAAAACGATGGGTTATGTTTTTTTTAATTTTGAAGAAAAAAAATCCAGGCCTATGAATTAGGTGTTCCCAAACTTTTTTGGACCAGGTACCCCTTTTGGGGTAGATATTTTTCCAGGTACCCCCTCATCCTCGCAACACGGATAACAATATATTTACAACCACAAGCAGTGTTTCCTGCAGGAAAAAGCTTTGGCATGGTGCTGGGCACAGGCCGCAATTTTAAATGTAGACGTCTAAATGTAGACGTCTAAATGTATACAGACGTCTAAATGTAGACGTCTAAATGTGTACGTCTAAATGTAGACGTCTAAATGTAGACGTCTAAATGTGTACGTCTTCTCTTATGGGGGTCCCTGGCATATCTTTTCAAATGGGGGTCCACAGGCTAAGTAGTGTCAATTTGGGGGTCCTTGACATGAAAAAGTTTGGGAACCACTGCTTTAAACACTTTAGCACTTTATGAACATGAACAAAATAAATGGGTCCCCCCTGGAACTCCCTCAGGTACCCCTGGGGGTCCCCGGACCCCACTTTGGGAACCACTTATAGGACCTGGCTATGACGCATATGTATGCACTTCATTTCGGAGAGAATAGCTCAACTGTCCCTGGCTAATATGACCCCAGGGAACAACCTGTGAACTGTGAGAAATTCTCTATCCGGGACAAAAATGACCAAACCCTTTTTAAAATAACCTATACTTCCAAACATGGCTCTATCTTCTAAACCTGGCGCTACTAATGTTCTGAAGTTCTCAAAATGTTCAGAATACTCATTAGACGAGGCATAGGCTATGCACATGGCTGTGAACTTGCCATTGAGTTAATGGCAGGGTTTGCAATTTGCCGTCGACAGCCCATACATTACGACTAATTGTATTAAACAACGTCAAACTCACGTTAACGTCAAACTCAATTATCCCATGACCTGACGAAGATGTGACCGATACATCGAAACGTTGTACATTTTTGCTTGCACCCTGTGAATTAAAAAGGGCTTAAACTGTCAGAGTTCCTCCAGTGCCTTCCTTCCTCTTGAATTATCCCCTTTTGTTTGTTTCATAAAAGATCACTGTAGACATGTTATGAGCTACTTTGTGTCAATAATTTCCCTGCAAGTGATTATTTTTCTGTGTTGGACTTTGGAAGCGCTCGCTTTCAGTAAAGCAACATCCTGCTGCCTCCTGCATTATGTGCAAATTCAAAAGAGGTGATACGCAGGGCCGTTGAGTTATATCTAACGAGCGCTTCCAAACACTTGCAAGGAATTTCTTGACAGAAAGTAGCTCATGACATGTCTACAGTGGACATTTATGAAACAAACGGATAGAAAGACAATAATTCTGAACATTTTGAGCACCTCAGAACATCTGTAGCCCCAACGGTTTGGAAGATAGAGCCGTTTGAAGAAGCCGTTATTTAAAAAAAGGGTGTGGCCATTTTTTCAGTTCAGTTCAGTTTTGTTTTGGTCATAGAATAAACATTACATGTATTAATTTCGTCATATTTAAAATAAATAATGTTTGTATAGAGACCAAAAGGGTTTAAGCTGAAGCCAATGTCTTATTGTGTCTTATTGTGCCCACCCCGGGGGAAAACAAAAACAAGAGAGAAAAACAAAGGATAAAAAGGAAATAAATTGAGCGAAAACTGAATTTCGCCCCGGATAGAGAACTTCTATTCTCATAGTTTCCAAAGTTGTTCCCTGGGGTCACATTACGGTTGAGATATTCTCTCCTAAATGAAGTGCATACATAACCCCAGGCCCAGGTCCTATAGACTACTATATCCATTAATAAAAAGAAAGTGAAATTAAAATAATAAATTATTATTTCCGGAACTTCAGCTAAATTGCACATTTGATCCATTATGTTGGTTAAATCCAACGGGATGACAATTAATATTGTTCTGAGGCTCTGGACCGATAGGGTGGTTCACCGGTGGTGAAACAAGCAGCGTGCGTCCCATCTTAGTAGCAAGCACTTCTAGAACTAATTAAAGAGTTTAAATATATGGTCTGAGAACTGCTGACGGCCGCTTTGAAAAAACAGAACCAGAGTGTAGCTGCTAGAGCAGCACATTATTGCAGGAGGAACAATTATATACATAATATCTGTTATAATGTTTATGCACGTTATTTCTTAATGTTTTGGTTAATCGGTCCCAGACGGATAGTGGTTTGTTTTTGTGTGTGCACCATGCATCTGCCACAGTAGTGGAATGTGACTAATGTGTACTCCTATACTACTGGTAAATGTATGTAAAGTTACGTTCCACTACTAGGGTTAGGTTAACTATACCTAACCCTAACCCCAGTATTGAGGTACAGTAATTTGTTTTTACTTTACTTGAGTGTTTCCCTTTTTCAATACTTGATATATATGTATTTGAATGCTGTATAAGTGAATGAAACATATTCTAAATGTTTCGAAAATAGACAATGTACAAGCTCACTGTGAGCCTGCAGATCGGCTATTTTAGACTTGTTGTATAAGTATACACTAGGGCTTACAGCATGTGGCAATTGATCAGTCATTTTTATCTATACGATATTTATGATTCTGGAATGGGCATTCTGCATAATATGACAACTTTTGCTAAGTATGTTTCCATGCAAATATACTTCCATATGTTGGCATAAGTAATACTTATACATACAGGATATTGCTACTTCTTCTTCCACCACTGAACTACACACACACACACACACACGCACACACACACACACACACACACACACACACACACACACACACACACACACACACACACACAGACACAGACACAGACACAGACACAGACACACACACACACACACACACACACAGTCACACACACACACACACACACACACACACACACACACACACACACACACACACACACACACACACACACACACACACACACACACACACACGCATACAGTATACAAAGGTGCACATTAGCAGTGTAAGAAACTAAGAGAAGATTTGCGATGCCCTTCCCTCCATGAATGCAGTTATAAGACATTTCAATTAAATCATCCAACAAGGGCAAAACGCCTCACCACCCCCACTGCACCGTTCCCCGTTATGCAGACAGCGTGCGACTACCCTTGGCAGTAAATGGCACAAATACGGCGCAGTCGTCTGCGGATTTGGATTATGGAGACCGGCGGTGAGATATGAGCGTTTTAAATTAATGAGTGTGCACTCGGCTCTAATTCAAGGCGAGCACGGGCTCAGGCCAGCCAAAGCCAGACAGCAAAGCCGCGGCCCGGGCCGAAGTGTTTGTTTTATCCTGTTTATTGAAATGAGTCGTAAATTCCTCGCCTCATGCCCGGGAGAGGTCAGCTGCGGTCGAGTGGAGGGTGGGTGGGTGGGTGGATATGTGCGTGCGTGTGTTTGTGTGTGTGTGTGTGCACGCATGCACTTGTATTACCATACTTGTTACTATACATCTGACACTTGTGAGTGTCAGATGTCCCCCCAAGTAGGCCTATAGTAGAATTTGAGAACTATAGACATTGAGTCTCATTCTCAAAGGTAACAATTTGATTCTACGATGCATCGCGATGCATCACACTTTTCTATTATTACTGCACAGCATGGCACATTTTTCAATATAACCCAGTCAGATAATATACCGAACAACATATTTTATGTAGATTTATATTATATATAATTGTATTACCAGTAAGGGGCGAGAAGCGACCTCGCCCTAAAGGGCCTATATAGTAACTTGATTTGTGCGGATCACAGGTGTATATAGAATGATCAATCTCACCTTAAAAAAAAAAAACGCTCGTTCACACGAGCCCCATTTGCATTGGTCCACGCCCCCATTTAACACTATTGAAGGCAATTAACAGTAAACATCCAACATGGAGCCCACTTCACCGCGCCGAGAACTTCCAAGTTCAACTGCGCCTTTCCAAAAGGACAGATTCATTCGCAAGCTATTGCCTCCCGCATCTAAAAACTGTGTTTTGAGGGAATTCGTTTGCCTCCCGCATCTAAAAACTGTGTTTTGAGGGAATTCGTTTGCCTCCCGCATCTAAAAACTGTGTTTTGAGGGAATTCGTTTGCCTCCCGCATCTAAAAACTGTGTTTTGAGGGAATTCGTTTGCCTCCCGCATCTAAAAACTGTGTTTTGAGGGAATTCGTTTGCCTCCCGCATCTAAAAACTGTGTTTTGAGGGAATTCGTTTGCCTCCCGCATCTAAAAACTGTGTTTTGAGGGAATTCGTTTGCCTCCCGCATCTAAAAACTGTGTTTTGAGGGAATTCGTCAAGCTTACACCTCGCTCCGCAAACAGCTCGACAACGTGTAGATCAGTGTGTTTGTTCAAGCGAGTCCCTCGCATGATGGATCTGCTCAATTTGAAGGAAATATTGCTCTCACGTTGACGTGAGTAGAAAGAAACTACGAAGTGTAACATCACGGAAACAAATAATAGGCTATAATAAAGCATGTTGTATAAGTCTATTGTACTGATTTTGCTCACGTTTGCTCAGGTAGAAAAGAAAAGGAAAGGAGGAAGGGAAAAAAAGATAATTGGAATGCCGCTATAACTCTACCTGATGGGTTATGGATTTATATTCATCACGAGGGGAACGCATATCCTATCTATCGGGATTATAGGAATGGCCACATATTTCATCCAGACTGCATCTTCATGAGATTATAAAACTTGTAGGTAATTGCAAAGCAAAAAAAACCATAGACGCTGAGTCAACTGATATCATATACTATAAGACCCATATATGCATCCAAGCAATACATTTTACAAACAGACTTGTTATATTTTATTTATACCTATAAATGTAGGGCACATAAACATTTCAGTTGAGGGTTGAAACTATTGGAATTGATTTAGCATGACGAATACAGCGTTGCACTAATGATCTGTGGCACATAGACCTCAGGGCAGTGAGTTTCAGTGCAAAAACAAAATCACGTAGAGAGCATTGACGATTCAGTCGATTCACACTCGTATTTTCACTTTAGTGTATACAATCTGTGTGTGCCAACGCTATATTTGTGAATGTGGGCCATAGTATGTCCCTATAGTCCTCACCTGAGAAATGGCTGTTTTTGGTTAAATAATACTTTTAATCTTAAAATCAGGATCAAATTGAGGGTATAGGATTAGGATTAGACATGTAGAGGCTGGGGTTGGGGTTGAAGTTATGCCTGATTTATACTCCGTCGTGTGGCCAGTGTCATACACAGAAAATAGAAAATAGAAAATCTCCAAACTCACAATGGCATTCATAATAACACTGTCCTATGAAGTGTTGATGTCCTCGCAAGTATAGTAATACAAATGTGTGCGTGCGTGCGCTCGCGTGTGTGACGGTGTGTGTGTGTGTGTGCGTTGGCCAGGATACTTGTGTGTGGTTAATTATACCAGATGATTAAGCCAAAGGTAGATCCATAGGAAGCCAATAAAAGCAACAGCTTTTTTTTTGTTGAAAATCTCTCACATAGTATTTCACAGTGTGGCAGCAACATATTGGCCCTCGGGGAGACGATTATGAGCTCTGCACGGTTTAAGTGGTAACAAGGCAGTAGTATTGCATCCGTGGAAAGGTAGACATTACACTTGACGTGGTGAGAATTGGGCGGAAGACATAAAGGTCAGACATAAGTAGAAAGTGGGGCACGACAGAATTGCCTCCCCTTCTCAACCGCGTTATCGCTGAAGCGGTTCACTGGGACTTTTTGATCCACTGGTAATAAGCCTCCCAAAGCTTTCATCCTCAAGACTTTAATGGCATTTCTATCTCTGGGAACCCCAATTTATATAGTAAAAATCTATGTTAATTTTACTCTGAGTGTACAAATGGAACGGGTCCATTCGGTTCCAAACTGTCTGGGGACCCCCTGGAACTCCCTTAAGGGGAGTCCCCGGACCCCACTTTGGGAACCTCTGCTATACACAGCATAAGCTGTACAAGACCTTCCTTTTTAGCAAGGCATTTGCCTAGTTGGACTTCTAAGATGCCCTGTGTGCTTTTTTTTATTGTGGGGAAAGCTTTTTGCAGAAAATAGCAGATCGACAAGCTCACAAAATACATCACATTCCACTACGTCTCGGATGCAAACACCAGTGCCGGTTCTAGGCCTTTTGAGGCCCTAGGCAACATATTTTTCTGAGGCCCCCCCCCTCCTGCTTTGCCACGCCGGGGGGGGTCCGGGGGGGCGCAAGCCTACCCGAGGTCCAGAAAAAATTGTAAATTTGTCATGAAAATGCTTCAATCTGGTGCACTTTGAGATCAAAATTAAGAAGCTAGGTGGGGGCCACATGTGGCCAGTAGCCCATGTAAGGGATAGGGGATACATGAAAAAAAAAAGTTATCCTCGTTTCTCATCATTTTGGACCATGGGCTATAGCCCATATCGTATGGCATACTATAGCACGCCGTTTTTCATCATTTTTGAGGATTTTAAAAAAATTAAAAAATTAAAAAAAAAAAACGATGGGTTATAGCCCATGTTTTTTGAAATTTTGAAAAAAAAAGTTAGCCTCGTTTCTCATCATTTTGGACCGTGGGCTATATCCCATATCGTATGGCATACTATAGCACGCCGTTTTCATCATTTTTGAGGATTTGAAAAAAATGAAAAAAACTATGGGTTATAGCCCATGTTTTTTGAAATTTTGGAAAAAAAAGTTATCCTCGTTTCTCATCATTTTGGACCATGGGCTATAGCCCATATCGTACGGCATACAATAGCACGAAAAAAATTCGTGCTATTTCCGCAATTTCCAATTTCCGCAATTTCGCAATTTCCGGAATTCGCCAAACACTAGTTTATTTACTACTCCACTACAGTTATTCGACAGCTTTAGTTTGCCTATTTAGATGGATACTGATCTACAAGCTAGCTAAGGAAAGCATTTTGTACTTTTCTTTTAAACTTGGCAGGCGACAGTGTTTCTCGGCGGCATCAGTCCGACACTCTACCCCAAACCCTTACCCTAACCCGAACCGTAAGCACGACGCAACACATGTCGGACCAACGCACTGCCGCGGAAGCAAGTGGCAGTCGAGTGTCATAATCCCCCCCAGTTTCCCCTTCTCTCGGCAGCGCTACGGATGTTAACTGGCAGTTGCCACAAGATGGAGCGGCAGTGGAGTGACATAATCCCCCGGCAGCGCCGCGGCAGTTTACCGGCAGTTGCGGCAACTGCCAAAAGGACCGACAGTGCAGCAGAACGAAGCTGTCATAATCCATCCACCTACTGTATACTCTTACTCTTATATACCCTCCCCCAGCAGCGCCGCGTCTCATTGCCGTTGCCGAAGAATGCACTCGCTGCTTCTGCCTTCAGCGTGCCGACACTTTTTTTGCCAATACTACAGTTTGACTAAAGGTCTTTAGAGTATTTGTATATGGTGTGGTATTGCTACTTTTACCTAACATCTAAAATAACGCACGCACGCACGAGCACATACTCTCACACACACACACACACACACACACACACACACTCACACTCACTTATCCCCGTCTTGTCTCTTTTTATAAACCCTATATTTTTTCACTGTGCTCTCGTGCTTTCTCAACCCCCATATTTTTTTGTCAGTGATGGAGGCAGTGAAAGGGGACGCATCGCTCTTCATCAAGCTTAGCCTGTCTCCTCAAGCACGTTTGCGGCATCAATTTTTTTTTCTCCAGAGGATCTGGATCTGGATCAGAGTCCACTTGAAAAGCTTGAAAAAGTCCACCCAACCTATACCACTTAATTGGTCAGATGGGTGGGGCTGTGTGCATTTTCAGAGCACTTTTTATTTGAATAATCAATCAATTGTGTTCTTGGCTTGAATCAATGGAACTATCGTAGCATACGGTTTTAAATAAAGTAAATAAATACATCAATAAATACCATATGTCAGCGGTCCAGGCACCATGGCTGGTGATCTAGTCTGGCAGTGTGGCCGCGGGTTCGACTCCCCCCGATCCCGACGGCCTTTACTGCATGTCACTCCCCCATCTCTCGCCCCATTTCCTGTCAGCCTATGTCCCTCCATAAAGAAATATAAAATAAAGGCGAAAGCCACAAAAAAAACATGTAAAAAAAAACCAATACCATATGTCATTAGTGGCCTATATTATCAATAACATCTTTAAAAAGTGGGTTGGGAATCCCCCATTTAGAATGTTCTAGATTTGTTTTCGCTGCGCGACGCGTTCTATTCTATACCGATGCTCATATTTAAATATAGCGCACGTGGCGCATGCTGCATGCATGCATGGCCAGATTTGCCCTTGGGGATCAGTCGTTTTGCCTTCCCCCCAGTCATGTTATCTCATCTCATCTTATCTGGCGTCCGCCTTGCCTGCCAATCTGCCCGCTCCCCTGTGACCTGCTGCCTCTCTCTCCCTGCTTCAAATCGTACTGTATTATACCTGCCTTCCGGCACGCCATTCCCATGCAGAGAGCTACACAGCAGGGACGTGCACACATGGACGTCAAAGGAGGCGTATTCAGCCCCTGCCCTTTTATCCACACTTTTCCTGGGCTGTGTGTGCTCCCGTTCCTGTCGATTTGATCCAATGAAAGCCAATGAAACTGGTCAGATGACCAATGATATCCAATGAAATCAACAGGAACTGGAGCACACACAGCCCAGGAAAAGTGTGGATACCCATCTATAAAACAACTGCCCTTTCTAGACCACGAGTGCAGCATCTACTAATGGTGAAAGAAATGCCATGCTCCTTTCCATGCCATGCCGGAAGCACCATTCAGTGCTCCTGAAACGAGAACACAGTATTTTGCGTTGAACAAATATCTTTAGAAATCTATTTCGTATACAGCGCATCTCCACTAGCTATAGAGTGCTGGGTTGTCAATATTTTAGTTAAAAACGTTCGCTGTGAAAGAATATATACAGTATAGTCAAGATTTCCGACATGTAAATATGAAATAAATGCTTAAAAATTTAGCTAGGTGTATGTAATGTTAGAGTCCACATAGACTCTTAACAGACTCTAAGCCTCTGTGTTTTCTCAACTCGCTGTTTTCTGCAAGACATTACTCTATAGGCCATATCTCCAAAACTGTTGGGTCAAACTGAACAAACAAAATGTCAATTTGAAGCTATGATTCCCTGCTTTCAGATGACGTGAAAGAAATGGCAGTCCCTCAGTCAAATTTGGTCACATAGCCTATGTGAATATGTGTCCCTGAGCAAGACTCTTAACCCCTAAAGTAGTTATAGGACGTGCGTACATTTAGCATCAGCTATAGTGGCAACACTGGCAGTATGCACTGAACTTAATTCAGTTAAAGGTACTTGGGGTAGGGATCATTTGAAAATGTACTATTTGTGGGGGTTTTAACCATTTTTAAATTCCTAGTGAAGTTTGTTAGTTTTTTGTGCAGACATCACTTTGGATAATAAAGTTTAAAGCGGCACTACGGTATGTAACTTTCATCTTCTACCCTGGATTTGAGCCTGCCTGCATGCACAGGACAAATTTAACAAATGTGCATTTAAATACTTGACAGAGCACACCAAGATGTGGCTGCATGCTTAATGGACCCTTGGCTAAACCCCACCCAAAAATGATGTCCAATGCCAATCTAAATAGTTTATAAACCCTTGCTAAGGTTGGGCAAGCTTCCGTAACCTCATTCTCCATATGCAGACCTCGGCCATCTTACCATAATTAATGGCAAGGTGCTACCTAGGTGCAACTTCCAATGGCAGCCCAGTCATCCAAACAGAAAAGTCCTATCTGATTGTATTAAACAACATCAAACTCCCCAACATTGCAGCTGTACGGAAAGCTTGAATTATTCTCTTTCTATCCTCAAAGTGTTTGTTTCATAAAAATCCACTGTAGACATGTTATGAGCTACTTTGTGTCCTCGCAGGTGATTCTTTTTCTAAGTGCTGGAATTTGGAAGTGCTCGTTAGATATCACTCAACTACCCTGCGTACCACCTGTTTTGACTTAGCACATAATGCAGGAGGCAGCAGGACATTGCTTTACTGAAAACGAGTTCTTCCAAACTCTGATGGAAACATGGCCACGGTCTGCAAATGGTCAATAGCTGTCAATGTTATTTTTCATGTCTGTGTTGTTGAACACATACACAGCTTAATGTCGGGAAAGTTACACGACTCACCCGCCCAGGTGATGGCAATAATACTAATCACCGCAGTCTTACCGTGCATTACACTCCCGTCGGAGGTTTGTTAAAGTTGATTGAGTTGGATACTGTTTCTCCCTCTCATTTCCTCGTGTTTCTAGTCTATTGAAATAATGCCATGCACACTTTTCCATGAGTGCATAGCCTGCTGCAGGCCTGGTTGACTAATTTAGAAGACATTTTGAAGCTCTTTGCCACTGAAATGATCTGATTATTTATGTGGAGAAATCATCAGTCATTTCTCAATGGGTGAGAAGCAAAGCTTGCCAGAGCAAACACAAACCTACACAATATAATACCATAATAGTTGGCTGTTGGGCTGAAACCTTGCATCGCCATATTTCAACTTTTTATGTTTTTACGTCAAACGTCAAATGTCATTCAAAAGTATAACCAATGTGCAAACTCACAACACGTCGTATCACGAAGCGATGTAAACTTGTAGACCTGCAATCTTTGAAACGAAAAGTGAAAGCGGTTGGTAGAGTGTCTGTGGGAGTTATATCGAACCAACGAAAAAGTATAAACAAGAGCTTGTGACTAAATAACTACATGACGGGTTCCTTTTTTTCCCATCTCCTGAAAGGTAACGGTTTTGAACATACAGAGCCTACTGTACAAGGTGTCCACCCGACAGCAATGATATAGAGGCTAATATAATGTTTTATTAATAAAAAAAAGGTGTGGATTGAAGGTATGGATTGCAGCTTTAATTAATCCATTCTGGACGGGAACCCCTATTGGTGTTATAGCATGTTATACTTCAGCTATTGAAAAATAGCAGATCCACAAGCTCATAGCGCTGCACTGAGTGCCGCACTACAAGCTTGTAGATCTGATATTTTGTTTAAATCGTGCAAATCTTTGAATATATTCTTTCAGAGCTAACGCTTTTAAGTCAAATCTTTGCTTCTGGGGGGGTCCCTGGAACAACATATTTTCAGATGGGGGTCGGCGGCCAATTTCATATAATTTATGCCGTCCTTGAAATTAAATAGTTTAAGAACTACTGACAGAAACATATAGGTTTTTCAGAAAACCGGCGTGATTTAGAAGACGAAGATTAATGTTAAATGTGTTCTCGGGTCAAAATTGGTTAATGAAAAGCAGGGGTCATCAATATGTCCGTACAGTGACACAGACTTGGTCTTGTCCGTGGCACTGGCACTTTGCACACCATATAATGTTAATAATTTAGCCATAAGACCCAATTACTGAATGTCAAGTCTCCAGGTTTTCTTCAGATTATGCACTATGGCGACACTATGGCACATCAGTCCAACTAGTAGGCCTACATACAGTACTAGTGATTCTCCAATGTTGTGTACAAATGGAATACAATAAAGACAAAAGCACAAAAACACTCAGAGTTTCACACCATTCAGGCTCTTTCTGGACTGGTAATATTATTGCCATTCACTCATTTTGTACGTTTTAAATTTCGCCAGACCCCCTATGTGCAAAAAGACAAATGCAAAGATACTGTGGTTGAGAACCCAGATGCAGAGGTTGGCCTGTGAAAACATATTATTCCTGTACCGTAGTAGTACTATATCTGGCACTTTATGCTGCATATTTTCTAAAATCCTTTTTTTTCTGCCAGCAGTCTAACGTTACAATGAATGTTCTAGTAACTAGATGACTGAGCTGAAATTAGTGTCGGGTATAACAATATGCTAAATTATGTCTGAGCAAAAACCGCAGTGTTTATGCGATATATATATTGTACTTTTACTATATGCAGTATTGATGTCAATACTGTAATGTAGAAATACTACTACTAATACTGTAATGTAGAAATACTACTATTAATATTAATAATAAATTATTTCATATATTTTAGTATTTCCTACAGCTTTAAGTCAAAACATCTGATCTAACCCGGATAAATGCTTGCTGATTGATCACAGTTACTGCCAGAGTTTTCAGCCACTGCCAGCGTTTTTGAGAATTTATAGAAATCTTTCAAGATCCACCGACTATGCAAACACCAACTATTCCAGAACAAAGAAGAGAGTGTATATACTTTCATCGGGGACAAATAGCATGTCACTGCGATGTTCCGCTCTTTAATAATTGTCAGTTGAATATACTGTAACTTGTTTTCACCAAAAACGCTGTCTGGGAACAGAAAGGGACATTTCTATTTGAATAAATCCTATAATATTAGTCTATATAGCGTCTGGGATTTTCTGTTTTCTTTTTAGATCACATTATTTCCGGGTGTACTCTTCTTTGGAAGTTACTCGCAGGTTGTGGAAGTGCGCCCTCTATTGTAAACACTGAAATCACTGAATGATTCACTATTGAATACTGTTCACGTATATAATGGTTGGATTGAATTCATGTGCATGAATGGCAGTCAGTGAGTCAGTATACAAAATAAAACAAATGCCTTGTAAAAGAAAACATATTAATAACATGGAATATTTTAGTTTGTCTTTAAAAAAAACCCCACAGATTGAATAAACGTGACCCACCCACCTGACCACTTACAGTAAGTGTTTAACAGGACTATACTGCATAACCCGCGTTCCCCGCTATTTAATCCAATATTCTCCGCTGCCTAGAATAGATTGTCTTATTACCTCAGGAGCATACGCCGAAGTATTTGCCGCTTTGATCGACGAAAATCCGGCGAAATATAGTCCAATTGTTTGTTTTTATGAGAAGAAACAGGCGCCATGACAATGCGAAACGAACACAGCCTGCACAGCGCGTTGCAGCCCAAACAAAGTCGCCCGTTCACTTGCATTGAGCACATTCCCCCCCCGAAGCCCTGCTATGACCAGACCGGAAGTATGATTTCCCGGTTTCGTAATCATAATAATGCGACGGCCTCGTCACCAGGTCTGCGACAAATCCGCTATTTCTTTTTAATTATTTTAAAGCGACGAATTAAACGCATTAAACAAATAGACGGCAGCCTAACCCAAACGCTTTATTGTATTGAGTTTGAAGTATAGGCCTATGCTAGTGGTCCAAAGGCTTGAAAAGGGTTGAGGTGATCCACTGGGCTCACTTCCTAAGAGCTTGTGGAATGGTTTTAGGTGCCTGTGGGAAAGCCATACTGTTCCTGCCCGTGCCCTTCACCTCATTGATTTACCATTACGCTTTCTCCGAGGTACGGAAGGAGTTCCATTAAAGGGGAGCCTCCGTATGCAGTGTGTATGCGTAATGAAGGTTCCTCCTTCATGCGTGCACATTAGTGTGCGCCATGCATGTCGTGAGTGCCGTGGCAAACTGGGTACATTTACTTTGGTGCAAAGCTTAAAGGGACACTTCACCCTTTTTGCAAAAAAATATATGTTAATGACGTTTAGAAGCTTTAGATCACTTTCCTGGGGGTATTTATGTGTGTAATATGTGGTTTTAGATATTTTAGATTGTAGCAGTGAGCCTGTTGTCTCTGATGTCATGGACACTGGGCTCACTTCCTTCCTGGACTACATGTTGTCTCAGTAAGACAGCTCTCCCCCCTATCCACAAGGATAGGGGGGGATAGTGCACCAAATATTATGGGAATTGTAGTCCAGGAAGGTAGTGAGACCAGTGTCCATGACATCAGAGACAACAGGCTCACTGCTACAATCTAAAATAAGAAAGTGTTCTAAAGCTTCTAAACGTCATTAACATATATTTTTTGCAAAAAGGGTGAAGTGTCCTTTAAGCTTTGCACCAAAGTAAATGTACCCAGTTTGCCCAATTTTGAGGTAGGCCTTTCTTTTCATTCCTGGGTATATACACTGTATAGTATCGGCTCTTCGAAAATAGCCAGCTCACACAAGCTGATATAAAATGCTGTGAGATAATTTAATCACATATTGTAGTTTTACTCATGTAAAGTTTGAATGAAGGACTACGCCCCCCCCCCCCCCCCCCCCCCTCCCTCTCACTCCCACTCTCACACAGAAACACACACGCATGCACGCACACACACCTGGTCCCATTTGGATCAACGGTGAGTCGACTGCTAATGCGTAATCAATGCTCTAAATTAACCAGTAGACCTCCCCACCCCCACCCATCTCTCACTCTTATGGACAAGACATGCCCTTGGGCTGAGTAAGGGAAAACAACACACACACACACACACACACACACACACACACACACACACACACACACACACACATGCATGTACATATTTAAAAATAATACGGTTGCCAGACAGAATGCGCGTCGAGATCTCCATAGTCTAATTTGCGTGCTACAGAGTGCTACATTAAGATTAAAAAACTTCATCCCATGCAGGCTTAGGGGGCTGCCACTGATAAGGTCAAAAGTGTAGCGTTTTCCAACACACAATAACAATACACCCCCACCTAGCCACGGTCCCAGGCTTACTCATCTGCGAAGAGAAAAGCCTGGTCACAACCTAAGGCCGAGACGCTATCGGCGGAAGTATCGGTCCGGAACGGAACATCCGACAAATGTATTTCCCCCGGATAAGATATTATTCCGACCAATCACCAACACGTTTCATTCACACGGCGAACGTAAACTCATTCGTAAAGCATCGTCATTTCCCGGCAAAATCCCGCGACTTCCACCCAAAATAAATGATAGCCTGTACAGCTTACTGTAGGTCTTGCCCTGCAGTGTGACCCCCACCCCACTCCCCCACACAACATAATTGGCACCTGCATTCGGTCTGGAAAATCTGAGGCTATAGGGCCTATCTTCGTCATACAAACACAAATAGCTGATCTACAAGCTGACAGTGCAAAGCTTGTAGATCAGCTTGTTGACAAAGACTATTTTTGCTATATAAAAAAAATATATTTATTTATTCGGTGGAGTTAAATGGAGTGGCTAAAGCCTCACTATACATGTAACTTTTGTTTATTACAATTTAATTTTGTCCAATCTGTATGGTAGAGTATGTGAATACAATATAACGTTTAGGGTGCGGTAGTGTATGTTGTCTCACTGCTCTTCTATTGACACATTTAGATGGTGTCAAAGGTCATGACACCGGATCTGACACAACACATTTGACAAGATTCATGTATCCCTCAAGCAAGCAGCAGGCCGGCTCTATTAGCTCAATGGTAAAAAAATGACAGCACAGCAGCTATAGGAAACCAAGTTCAAATCTGGGGTAGAAGAGGACTATTCTAGAGGACTTTAAATACTCCCTACGGATTACACAAAGGAGACTCGTGTCTCCATAGGGAACCACTACTGGTCTCTATGTTTTATTTATATTGAAGCAATGGAAAGTATTAATGAGGCCTAATAAGACTATCACATTTGAACACGTGATTTCTTTTCCATTTTCTTAAAAGTAACGGTTTTGAACATGCAAAGGTTTCCACCTGACAGTGACGACTAGCACAAATGAAAGAGAGTGCTAGAGACTCAGAGAGAGAGAGAGAGAGAGAGAGAGAGAGAGAGAGAGAGAGAGAGAGAGAGAGAGAGAGATGGGGGGGGGGGGGGGGGGGGGCTTGTGGATATGGAGAGGGGAGCTGGTTGCATTATCCCTCAAAGTCAGTGAGTCACTGGCAAATTGAATCTGCAGGTGCAAATGTGGGCATGCGTGACTGCCTCTGCGACGCGCGGCTATCTCTTATTTATATGAATAATATACGGAGCGGTCAAGGGGCCACGGCGGAAGGGGATCAATCTCTGTGCGTGCCCCCGCCGCGATGCGTTTAAAAAAACCTGCTCAGACCTCTTTATTGTGATTTCACGGCTGTGATAGGAGCTGCCTGTGTTCTTCTGAACACCCCGTCCGTCTTTGAACAGATGAATAGATATGGTTGCCTTCAAAACCCTGTTTGATGGCTATTCACACGCCACTGGAGATGGCATTAAACACAATGCCTGCCTGATTGTAGGCCGGAATAATAATGGCTTTTTGTGTCGAGACGTGGGTGTGTGTGGTATACAGTATGTGTGCATGCATATCGTTGCTCTCGAGTAGAAAGAAAGTGCTGTGTCCAAAACTGTTACAACTGTTTACAGTACATGGAAAAAAAACGAAAAAACAAACAAAATTCCATTCATGGATCCAATGATTTAGTCTCTTGTTAAGCTCTTGTTAATACTTTTCATTGGTTCAATATTCATAAAATACACAGAGAGATTTCACCTATATATGTTGGACATGTAACTCATTGTAAATAGAGATAGTCCTCTGGTATGTAGGACATTGTGTGTATAGTACTATACATGTGAATATGTACTGAAGGTGTTACGTGTACACTCTTGGACTTCAGAAACAAGCCTGTGTGTGTGCACGCGCGTGCGTGCGTGAGTGTGTGTTCACGCGCACTCGTGTGTGCATGTGTGTGCTAAAGAATGCGCGTGCATTTGTACACATCTTCAACAAGAAGGCTGCTTGTGTTTTTGACTGCGGCTATAGTTTACTCTGTACAGCATCACTCATTCATCAGACCTTTTCATTAGTGCACCGAGAGGCTATATATGCATCCACCTGCATACAGAGCAGATGGACTGCACAGCGGTGGCCTTTACATGTCCTGCTTCTCCCCTGGTCCCGTTTGAAGGGCAGGATATGGGCATATGTCACTATCATGTCTAGCTCCGATACTCATCCTACGGTTGGTGGACATCGACGTTTGACGACCATTTTTAGCTTAGCTGGCCAACAATTCAACAGTGGAAGAACAGCCAATTCCCTGCCCTAGTATAGGTCTTGTTTCTGCGCGCTTAAATATTATATCAATTTGAGACACAACAAATGCTTGCCGCTCTGGTGCCTGCACTCAGAAGCAATTACCGGTGGACGTCGGATGACTGCTTCGAATGTATACTATAACTATATTTGTGGGTTAAGCAGGAAGCTTAAACCCTCAATACATTTCCATACTGAGCTTTTGGCAATTGGCTATAGGGAAATTTTAAATGTCACACAAACTGCTGCTAAACCATGTTTTCGCTTTGCGCCTATACCTAATCCCCTTAACTTGCCATTCTCTGTTCATTTCATTCTTTCTATACAACCTCTGTCATGGCACCCTTTTAATGGCCGCCTGTGTTTGTGTTTGCGTTTGGGGACAGGACGCTATCAGAGAACGTCCCATGCTCGAACGCACAGCCTGGCGAATGTTCACACACACATTCACTCACGAGCCCCAACGGAATCCGGAGGCATCTCGTTACCACCGTTACAAAAAAAGAAGAAAAAAAAAAGAAATCGTGAAAATAATTGGACTACAACGACGCCGTATACACCAGCCCTTCCTCAAACATACTTTGACACTCTGGGCCCTATATCGCAACGACAGAAGCCATGCATCTCTTCCCTTCACAGGGAACGTACAGCAGACTCCTTGCTCCTGTTTGGGGGGGGGGGGGATTGATATAGAAGAGCCACAGCTGCCTTCCACGCTCACCGTGCTATACCAGAGCAACCTCTGCAGGCACGAAAGTCCCTTTCAATCCCGCCGGCTGCTTCTTATCATGGGCCATGCAGATCAATAAACAATTCACAAAGCCACCCACTTTAGCTGTATGAGTGCTTGTGTGAACATATAATATTGATCTGTTTTGAACAAACGTGCCCGATTTAATAAAGTAACCCATTACCATGTTGTTTTACTGGGATTAAGCACCATTCCAGAGGGAGGAGTGAGGAAGGATTTTGGCCTACATGTGACTGCAAGGCCAGACTTGCAGAATACAAATTGTTTTAGCTTCACCAACAACGCAAAACTACCAAGACTCCAACACACAGTAAAAACCTGAGGGGTAATGTTTTGGTTTTTTTATGATCCACACCACAATTTCACTCACTCATGGGAGGGAAATAGTTCATGGCCATCTTGCAAATGCATCCTCCTACTCCTGTGGCAACCCATTATTTTTCTTTTCACTTTTTCCCTATAAAAACAGCACCACATCACCAAATAAAATAAGGAAAACAAGTGCCATCAGTGGACTCCATCGCGCAAGGATTTCACATGAATAGATCTACAAACTAATTTCTGTTACGTTTTGGTCGATCATTGTACGGAGGATAAGGTTTATGGCTTTTGTAGGATCAAATATAACCAGCACGGGTGATTTTATGTCCCCAGAAAAAAAGTGAATTAGCCCAATTCACATTGCCTTTGCTGTATGTTTGATCACAACTCACATGGTACAAGTAACGCTTTGCAGCAATATAGGGTCACTTTGATATACAGTAAGTTAGGCCTATACAATACACTTGCCAGTACTGTAATTAGACATTTTTTACTTATTTTATTTGTATGTTTTATCTGTATGTTTTATCTGCATGTTTTGTCCTTTATGCTTTAATAGGGAGGTTTTATTTGACCTGATGTGTTTCTATCGTGTGTTTCTATGGAGAGCACATGGCGGGAGGCCATGATGTGTCTCATGCCATTCACAGGCATGGCCAGTATGTGAAACACACCGGTCCTATTACAGTAAATCCATCAGTGCCACACCAGAAAGCAAGCGCACACGGCACGCATACACACACACGCGCGCGCGCGTACATGCACGCACACGCACAACCACAAACACGATATCACAATCACCTCTTAAAAAATTACATTTTCATCACCTGCATGCATTTGAAATAATATTTCAATGATGCCTCACCTAATTATTCATGTGACTTAAGATTGGATAACATTTTGGAGAGAGGGAGAGAGACCCCAATGCAAGTCTTTTCATACGTGTGTGTGTGTGTGTGTGTGTGTGTGTGTGTGTGTGTGTGTGTGTGTGTGTGTGTGTGTGTGTGTGTGTGTGTGAGAGAGAGAGAGAGAGAGAGACAGGGGTGGGAGGACAGCGGGGTGATAGTCTGTAAGTGATGTGGTGGTGGATGTGCTCCTAGACGCCTCTCGGTGGCAGCGTTAATTACGCAGAAGCCCTGGAAGCTGACATGGTGGCGAAATTTGCGATGTGGGAGTGTAAGAGACGGTGTCGTGTGTGCGTGTGTGTGTGTGTGTGTGTGTGCGTGCGTGCGTTTAGCCTACATTATGCAAACCCTGGGGATGAGAGACGTGACTCTGACACTGGAGGTACCAAGGATAGCGACTTCTATGATTGCAACAGGGACAGGACAGCCGAGAGGGAATGGGTAGAGAGAGAGAGAGAGAGAGAGAGAGAGAGAGAGAGAGAGAGAGAGAGAGAGAGAGAGAGAGAGAGAGAGAGAGAGAGAGAGAGACGTATATAGAGAGGGGAGGATGGAGAGAGTGATGTATAAAAAGATGGAGAGAGGAGAGAGATATATATATGCAGAGACATGGGGGAGGGAGGGGGAGAGAGAGAGAACCACCATTGTGGGTTTCCTCTAAGTGTGTGTGTGTGTGTGTGTGTGTGTGTGTGTCGCTAAACAGCCTTGTCAACTCTAGAGAGCAAACTGTCTGTCCATAATCCATAGGCTATAGGCCTATGCCTTACGCGTGTGTGTCATTTGTTGAATGTAGGCTATGTGACGTTCTTCTGCCTCATGACGGATCCTTAGGCTCGTATAATAAACACTGCGTTGAGGAGCATCCTGCAGAGTTGCGCAAAAGCGCGACTCCTTGTCAAGCGGGGTTTGAGGCCAACCATTAACATAATATTTAATCAACAACGTTCCCTCTTTTTTTTATACAAATAACATGTCTTGTTATTAATAAAATGTGATCGATAAACCGACATATTCCACCTTTATAAGACTATTGAGGCAAGGATGAAACATCGCCGTTTCCCATTAACTTGACGCAACCGTATAGCCTATTATTAGCCTACTGATGAATGCCAAAAGCATATTTGGGAATTAAGAACAACAGAATAAACTCACCCGTTGGAACCATTATAGTCCATCGAATGATATACGTATCCTCTATATTCCTAGCAAGTGTGCTGGTCCGACGACGAGGAGGAGGAGGAGATCGCGAGAGACCCAGCGCGCAACATGAAGCCAGCCAACAATGCGCGGCTTCTTATTTTTACGCAGTTGGCCAGAAATCAGTAGCCTATAGCAGCCTTCTCCTCTCCAACAATCGCGGCGTCGGGGGGAGGGATCGGCGGAGTCCGACAGCAAGACCAGAGTTCAGTTTGTGGTATAGATTTGGCAACAGAGATCCGTATGTGTCTGTGTGTTTGTTCCCCGACGCGTCCTTTTCTGTCTCCGCGGCTGTTTTAACGGTGCACCGCTCTCTCTCTCTCCTCCTCGGTCAGCTGTCAGGAGGACCACATAGACCACGGACGTGCAGCCGTCTACTCAGCAGTCATTAATATCGGAACAAACCCCCCCACTCTCCAGAGGAGCAGCCAATGGTGGCAGAGAGAGGCAGGCGACGTGTACCCGACGTATCTGGTTGGCTGCGACGTGCCGTCAGTCATAGCCTACTATACACACACACACACACACACACACACACACACACACACACACAAAAATGCTTAATACATTAAGGCTACATGCAGAGGAAGCTGCAGACAAGGGAAAAAGGCAATGGATATTAGTGTTGATTTTGACAGCAAATTTAGATTTTAGTTTTAGTCATAGTCTCTTGAATAGTTTTCATTTCGTTTTAGTCACCTGGAATTTTGTTGTGTTATTCTAGTTTTAGTCGACTAAATATAAGATTTTAGTCAGTCGACTAAATTAAAAGATTTACTTGACTAAAATGTATTTTGGCGGGCCTTGATGACGACATAATGACTGATTTTACACTGAAAATAGCCGATCTACAAGCTCACACAACGTGCCGCGCTGTGACGTGTTGTGAGCTTGTATTTTCAGCATGCAACCAAATATAAAATGACTTTTCTTAGGCATATACTGGAACTATTGTCCACTAGTCCCTTCCTAACATTCTTGTCTAGTTTCTATTTTTTATTTTTGTTTTTATGATCAGCATTTAATTTGGATTTCTTTTCACAAATAGACAGAAAAAACAAACAGAATACGTATATGCGTGGACATTATATATGAACACAAAAACATAATATTAAACATAGACAAGATAAACAAATACAAAACATAAATAAATAAATAGTTTAAAACACGACCAAACACGCAGCATCATCAACCGTATCATATGTATACAGTAAACAATCAAAAGGGGCATTGCCTGACCATGGATCACATCAAGGGCCTCATGCAACATGGCCGAGGAACACGTTCCACTTCGAATTATCTAACTGACTTCTCCAAAGCAGCCACAATACCAAGCTGAGTGAACCTACTGTAGCATGTGTTGGAGGCAAATCCTCAGACTTCCAGTCCTTAACAATGATTTTCCTGCCCACCATTAATGCAGTAAAGATGAGAAATTATTATTCAAATGTTTTAGAATAGATACTTTTATATTCTGGTATAATCTAAAGCAGCAACAGCATCAAATAGTTACAAGAAAAAAACCACAAAATAGGTAAAAATGGGCTGATCTTTTACAGCCCAAAATGCTTCCATTGGCTTTCATTGCGTTGAATGATTGACAGCTGCCAAGACACGCCTGCTTGGTTTACTTGCCATTTGGGGCTAAAATCTCTCAGCCCCAGAGCCAATTCTCCTCTTGCACAATGTAGTAGACGGGACTTCCTGGTTCTGTATCCCCCGTCTCTTCACTTCCGGCCCATCCACAGTGCATTGATTTCGCTGCATTTCTACGGACAATATTATTATTTTCTCGTCACTGGTAAATTCTGTAAGTACGTTTAAAATTTACTTTTATTTGTATGGTTCATTAATATACCTTTCGTTTTTATCGGAATTGTTTTATCGTGTGTTTATTTCCAAAAATGTGTTCATTCGAAATGATGTGGATTGCTACTAGTTGGTAGGCGGTACTAGGCGAAATTTGTTTGTGCATACTGCATATACAGCATATCATCATGAGACATCATCACGTTTGTTAGACCTAGACTCGTTTGATAATGACAAAGAACACGTTAGCAACATTAGCATCATCATCATGACATTTAGCATCACAGATTAGCTCCGTCTGAAGCCAATCTCTCATATAGCCATTAATAAACGGTTTGCATAATTACAGTACATTCAAGCACAACTCAATACAACAACTGTTAACTGTGAATTCAATCAATTCATCATAATGATAAATTATGTTTGTGTTTGTGATGTTTTATAATGTTATGCCAAATATGTTCAGTATGTCTGCTTTTTCCACCACTGCCTGCATCTGATCACAGATAAATGTATTTATCTGTACAAACACTCTGTACTTTATTATTATTTTTTCATATTATAAGGCCTACATACTCTTATTATTGCATGACAAAAGGTGAAATTGGGCTATCTACATGCTCACAAGTCACAATGCAATGTGGTCTTGTAGATATTTTTTTTATTATTCAAATATTAATAACCCTGTTTCTATGTGTAGGGACCCACAACCAGGTAGCCTTCATGATCATCTGACAAATACAGGAGGACAGTGTTGGCAGGTATGTTTTTTTTATTCATTTGTATTATTGTATCATACCACATCTGTCTGATCGGTGCAGTTATCCACTGGTCTCGCTCTCCTCTCCCAAACACACATCTTAATGAATTCCTGCCGTGCTTCTATGTACTCATATGTGTATTGGTCAAGACACTGTACCTAAAGAATGCAGCATTTTTGTGTCTGTGTTTCTCACAAAAGACTGATTCTTTATAAAATCTAATTGTCTATATGCGCCTCGTTTTTTGCTCCAGGATGAAGAAAGGCACTGTAAAGTATATGAAGAGGGCGTGTGGTTCTGCAGAGTTTTGCTCAGTCCCTCTTTGCTCTACATCAGCTTCAGTCTGTTCGCTCAGTTTCCATGCCATCCCAGCTAATGCTGAACTGAGGGCAAGGTGGCTTGTCAACATCAAAAGGGATGACTTCAAAGGAGCCACTGCCATTCCTAGAAAAATAATAGATTTTCAAAATATTGCATTCATGTGTGAAAGGTTTGATTTACAAGTATGTATCCAACTTCCAGCATACAAATGGAACCAAATTGATCAGTACAGGTCCATCCTATAATTTTACATCTTGACTTAGATCTTCATACACTTGTATAGCAGGAGTATGCATGCAGACAGATAAACAAACAGAACACAGAAAGCTTCCATATATGATACAATAATAATGAATAAAAAAACATACCTGCCAACACTGTCCTCCTGTATTTGTCAGATGATCATGAAGGCTACCTGGTTGTGGGTCCCTACACACAGAAACAGGGTTATTAATATTTGAATAATAAAAAAAAGATCTACAAGACCACATTGCATTGTGACTTGTGAGCATGTAGATAGCCCAATTTCACTTTTTGTCATGCAATAATAAGAGTATGTAGGCCTTATAATATGAAAAAATAATAATAAAGTACAGTGTTTGTACAGATAAATACATTTATCTGTGATCAGATGCAGGCAGTGGTGGAAAAAGCACAAACATAATTTATCATTATGATGAATTGATTGAATTCACAGTTAACAGTTGTTGTATTGAGTTGTGCTTGAATGTACTGTAATTATGCAAACCATTTATTAATGGCTATATGAGAGATTGGCTTCAGACGGAGCTAATCTGTGATGCTAATGTCATGATGATGATGCTAATGTTGCTAACGTGTTCTTTGTCATTATCAAACGAGTCTAGGTCTAACAAACGTGATGATGTCTCATGATGATATGCTGTATATGCAGTATGCACAAACAAATTAAACCATCAGGGTGCTTCCCCAAACGGGTCCTTGCTCTAACAGTAAACGTTTATTTTGATGTATATTTATTTATACATTAAATAAAGCCCCAAAAGCTTAAAAGACACCACTGATAAAAACACTTAACAAACGTTAGCTTATTAAACAGATTGTAGCATAATAAAAGGTTTACCTTAGAATCTACAGTAGCAGTGTGCACAGCAATTCGCCTAGTACCGCCTACCGCCTAGTAGCAATCCACATCATTTCGAATGAACACATTTTTGGAAATAAACACACGATAAAACAATTCCGATAAAAACGAAAGGTATATTAATGAACCATACAAATAAAAGTAAATTTTAAACGTACTTACAGAATTTACCAGTGACGAGAAAATAATAATATTGTCCGTAGAAATGCAGCGAAATCAATGCACTGTGGATGGGCCGGAAGTGAAGAGACGGGGGATACAGAACCAGGAAGTCCCGTCTACTACATTGTGCAAGAGGAGAATAGAGGGCTGTGCTCAGCTGTGCTAATGCCCGCCTCAGACCGTGAGGTCATTGGCTATTGGCCAATGCAATCACAGCACCTGCTCGTGTGTGGTTGTTTATGATGTTAAAAAATGGCGGGTGGACCGTGGAAGTATTTTAAATTAAATAAGTTTATTATTTACTTGTCCCGTGTCCGTGGAGGGGACAATTAAGTTATAAGAGCATATCGTCCATTTTGGATATAACAAAAGGAAAGGAGACAAAATACGTTTTGTGAGTTTGACATTCTTGCTTGGGGCAGACAGCAGCATGACCGCACACCGGAGTGACCGGACCCACAGAAAGGTATTGTGGTCTGCTTCATTCATCTCACAAAGTTAAGAAACATAGGTTTAATCACATTGAAAGTGTCTCGAGCTTTCAGGGAAGAGAGAGAGAGAGAGCGAGAGAGAGAGAGGCTGTGTTTGTGTGCGTGTGTTAGTGTTGTTTCGGTGCCGTGTGCCTGCATGTGTGTGTGCCTTTATTCTGCCTTGCAAGTTGCTTGCATCTTTATTCCATTTTGGTCGGTGCCGTTTGCCCCAGTTGCGCGCGCGTGTGTGAGTGTGTCTTTGATTCGTCTCGGCGTGTGTGTGTGTGCGTGCGTAGGCCTACTGTCATTATTAATGACATTAGGCCTACGTGTTTGTTGTGGGCACGCACTTATGTTGTTGTGGAGCACTTGTGGAGCCCAAAGTATAGGCCTGTAGTAGTGCCATCCCTTAGCCGCAATTTGCAACTCTAGATTTTTTTACAATGGGCTGAATCCAGAGTTGCAATAACCTCCATCAACTTCCTATGCATGTTTTTTGGTTTGTGATCTCCTGGTCTTAAATGACGTTAAACTCACCAACTTTGCAGCTGCAGTCCAAGCTTGAATTATCCTCTTTCAATCTGGTGTCGCTTGTTTATCATAAACGTCCCCCGTAGAGATGTTATGAGCTACTTTCTGTCCAAAATATTCCAAGAGTGACAATATCGAGCCGCCATTTTGATTTTTGCAACGTGCCGTAAAACAAGATGTGAGGGGGAGCGCTTGTTTAATAGAATATTACCTGCGCAGGTAAGACACCCAAAGAAGAGGCCGACGCCCTAGGGAGGGAGGGACGCTATTAAACAAGCACTCCCCCTCACATCTTGTTTTACGGCACGTTGCAAAAATCAAAATGGCGGCTCGATATTGTCACTCTTGGAATATTTTGGACAGAAAGTAGCTCATAACATCTCTACGGGGGACTTTTATGATAAACAAGCGACACCAGATTGAAAGAGGATAATTCAAGCTTGGACTGCAGCTGCAAAGTTGGTGAGTTTAACGTCATTTAAGACCAGGAGATCACAAACCAAAAAACATGCATAGGAGGTTGATGGAGGTTATTGCAACTCTGGATTCAGTGTGTTTGTGTGCGTGTGTTAGTGTTGTTTCGGTGCCGTGTGCCTGCATGTGTGTGTGTGCCTTCTGCCTTGCAAGTTGCTTGCATCTTTATTCCATTTTGGTCGGTGCCGTTTGCGCCAGTTGCGCGCGCGTGTGTGAGTGTGTCTCGGCGCGCGCGCGCGTGTGTGTGTGTGTGTGTGCGTGCGTGCGTACTGTCATTATTAATGACAGTATAAGAGCAGCTATCTACATACAAATACAAACAATGTTCAGTGGAGTGTTTGTTGTGGGCACGCACTTCTGTTGTTGTGGAGCACTTGTGGAGCCCAAAGTATAGGCCTGTGGCTGTAGTAGTGCCATTGCTGTACTTTGATATCTGGAATATGACGCTATTGCTGCAGGTTGAACTAGTAGCATATTATAATGGATGTCTTATCTTATACCCCCCCCCCCCCCCCCACACCCAAAATCACTGCCAGCCAGATAGGTGTGGGGAGATGTTTCAATTATGGCGATGGATCAACCAGAATAAACAGAGCAGGTGTATAAAGGAATATCCTAGTTTGTGATTTGCATTATATTCTCATCTATAGTTTTTATTTAGTTTTAGTCACCATAGCTTAGTTTTCATTTAGCTTCCATTTAGTTCTAGTCAGTGAAAAAAGGTAGCAATTTAGCTATTGAAAAATAGCAGATCTACAAGCTCATAGCGTGCCACCGAGTGGCGCGCTACAAGCTTGTGTAGGTCTGCTATTTTTGAAAAATCGTGAAAATATTTATTTCAGAAAACTGGAGGATTTAGAAGATGTTTTTTAAATTTCGAGGTCAGGCCTATAAATGGTATAGCCGTACTGTACCTATACTGTATTCCCCTCTCAGTTCCCCCCGGAGAGCGTTCCAAAGCAATGTTCTATACAAACTGATGTTCCTTTTTAGGTCAGCGAGGGTTATCTGTTCCCTCGGAGAATGACTCACACCTCATCTGTCAGAGCTCAAAGGCTCCCAGCCAATATATTTCAGCGATGGGTATTTTTGTTTTCCTAACATCACCGCTGTGTGTCTGATATCCGCGGGGGTAAAATGATTGCGACGCCTGCCGCATTGTAGCCTAATATGCCAATACAAACCTCCATGATGACCTTGTGGAGGCCTCCTCAGCATGCCGACAAAGTTGTGGAGGAAAGACATATTCTTTTGAACACATTTTTGTGTAACCTCCGTGAGAGGGTTGGTTGGGGGACATATACAGTATATAGCCTACGGAAGGTTATAGAGATTTTTTAAACGTTATTTTTTTTTGATGACCCATGCCCCATTTAATATACACATTTTACTTTACTTAATTCCACCAAAATAAATAAACGTAAATTTATTTGTATCATGAGACTGAAAAGAGGTTTTCTGAAGCCTTTGCTTATTATGCCTATACCCGTAAATATAGTCGATGTGAAATTGACTATGCCCAAGGTTACTTTATATCCTCATCTTCCTCCGATTTCCTTTGTCTAATTGAAGCTGTCCGAATATTGAACACAGTCTGGGCTGTGGGTGCATTTGGCTACGACCTCTGGGAAGCCCTCTGTCAATCAAATCATTTCAAATGTGGGCTAATGTGTCCATAGGGATTCAGTCAAGACAGAACATTCAGTTGTTTATACCGACTTTCTGAAAGAATGTCTAATATTTATTCAAAAAAGAAAAAAGCATGCATACATTACAACATGCACGCACGCGCAGCAACTACCCCAAAAGGGGTTCCCGTCTTGAAAGGTAAAAACACCTAAAGGACTGAAGATAGCTACATAATAGTGATAATCCCTTTAACTTTTCTCTTTTGAAGGAGAATAACCAAATGTAACTCGCACAAATTATGAATCAGTACCCCTCTAATAATCAGAACTCTGTTTTACATTTTCAAGGTCTTGAGGATCATCTACCGGTATTTTTTTTTTAATTCAGCCAGATATTTCCCTTGCTGTAATTTACCACTAAAAACGTCCAATTAGACTGTGACCTTGCTATTACAAAGCACTCTCACTAACCACTAAAATGCCATTATTTCAGCAGCCCATTAGCGCATATGAAGTTTTACAATAGGCTATGTTTCTGCAAAGCAAAGGAGGTTCTTTTCCATCGATACCTGGGAGAGACGAAAGACAAACCGATAGACAATGCAGATAATGTAAGGACAGACATATGGCACATTTCGACTTTAAAACTTGCCGAACCGGTGATTCTGTGTTGGTTTATTTGTTTGTATGCAGTTCAATGCTCTTGCTGTGCTCGTCATATAAAGTGTATACTATACATATATCAGAAAATTACTAAAGTTAAGACAACTTCCATTAATGAGCTATTGTGGTCAGATGACATTTTCAAATATGCATTTGTTCTCAGACCATGCACTTCACCCATTTTCAACCTCTTCATGGCCCTCACTAATGTTTATTATAAGATGGGCGCTATAAGATCTACTCACTCTGTGTCTCCGTCTCTCAGAGGAGGATGGTGGACAGTTCAACATACCTGCCGGGGTGGAGCTGGCCTGGAGTGTCATGGAGCAAAGGAGTCCAGGTCTGACCTGACTGGAGGGTGAGGATCCTTCCACCTGGCACCACCGTGGGGCCCACGGGGACCTCGGGACCAGTTGACAGAAGCTCGGGGGCAGGGATGGGCTCGTCTGGCCAGAGGGTTTCGTCGGCTCTGATCCGCATGGTGCAGTCGGGATACTCATAGCTTCAGCTTGTGACAACCGGAGACAGCGGTCGCAGCCAGGCAATGAGGTAGGTGATACCATGATGATGACGATGATATCTGAGGATTATAGAAAGCAGCTATGGCCAGTAACATGATGAAGGCAGAATGAAAACAGGCTGGTTGGTTGGAGGTAGCGTAGCAAATGGGACAGCAGCTTGGAAGGACACTTACGCACAGAGTTGCGAAGAGAAGTCTCGTAGTAGTTACCGTACTCACGCAGGATCAATGTATTAGTAATTCATTCATTCATGCATGCAAGCTAGCTTTCCTCTGCTTTTGCTGTTCAGGCGTCTGGTTACAGTGTCACCACCTCAACCAACAGCACTGCTTGCTCCTCCCATGGTTTCCCAAAACTCTGGTTGGTACAACATGAGCAGGGTCCAAATTCGACTCTGAAAACCTGAAAGAGAGCCATGTCATATGGAAACAAATCCATGAAATATGTCTCATGGCAAGGCACATGTGGCACATGTGGCAATACCAGAGTACAACACTCTTCCAGATACTTTTATCTTCTCTTCTCTTCCATCACAGTTACTGTAGAAGTTAAAGTATAACACTTGCCCTGTTCTCCATTCCCCCATTTTAAATTTATTTTACTATTATTATTTTTTTAGCTGACTCTCTGAATCGTAAGGACTTGGAACAAAGTGCAGTTGTTAACAAACGACTTTGCTTCCTAAATCCCTGACAATACAAGGCCCATTAATGGCAAAGGAAGCACAAAGGTTGGCACTGCAACCGTGCGTGGTTACAATGCGACTCCGGAACAAAGTGAAACTCTCTAGTCTCTAGAGTATAGTTCTGTCCAGCCAAGGATGAACGGGGCCATGAAGAGGTTCTGTCCTCTGAGCTGACTCTGCGGTTTTATACTGTCCCTGCTGCAGGCCTTCAGAAGTCGACCCCGATTGCAACTGCACCCCTCATGAACCCAGTCAAGGGTGTAGTCATCAGTACTTCATAAAAAAGAAAGAAAGAAAGAAAGAAAAAAAAATCACAGCTTCCAGTAGAAGACAGACTAGAGAGACCACATAGTTAAGGGGCATATACGCAGAAAATGGAGCAACATCACACCGGGATATGCCTGCAATTTAATGCTATATGAAGCAATTTTCAAGTGGGAGGGTGTATGTGTGCGTGCGTGCGTGCGTGTGTTGGTTTGTGAAGGAAGGCCCCCAGTGTTTACAGTGAGTTATGCATTTGCCTCTCTCTCTCTTGCTCTCTCTCTCTTGCTCTCTCTCTCTTGCTCTCTCTCTCTTGTTTATTAGAGTCAGGGGTTTTGCGTAGAGGGAATATTCCAAACGTGTTTCATGGTGACATTTTGTGTGACGTGCTCCGCCGAGGGAGAAAAGGCCAGAGAGGGCAGTAGAATTTATTGACTGCATTCCACAGTTATAAATGGCTCTTTTACTGGCGACATAAAGAGAATGATCTGCTGTCCCTGCGCTGCTGTGTGGCGGGTATACAGATCCGTACACGTGCTCTCGTGTGTATATCCTACCAGCAGCGCCACTTTTGCGGGAACTTTGCATCGAATATTTCACCCGAAACGAGGCAACTTGAATTGCCATGGAAGCCCACGCAGTGAAGTTGGGGTCATTTTGAAGAACAGGGTTTGTGCATCTTTTGTGTCCGTGAAAGGAGAAACCAACTGGCTGGTTATGTGTGAGCTGAGTCTCGTATCGTAGAGGGAAAAAAAAAAGCAATAAGCAGCGTGTCCTTGGGCGCTGGTATGAACTGCACATGTTTGGATTGCTTACCTACTTTAACCCATTCTGACCTGAGATCAGATTCATACGAGGTTTCCACTGGACACACACTGGTCTGATTAACCCATTCTGACCTGAGATCAGATTCTAAAAATGTCAGTCGCTATTCGATTTTTGAAAAATAGCAGACCTACAAGCTCATAGCGCGCCACTCGGTGGCGCGCTATGAGCTTGTAGATCTGCTATTTTTCAATAGCTAAAGCATAACATGATGCTAACACCAACATGGGTTCCCGGCCAGAATGGGTTAATATCGCTTCTTGAGGCCTTTGCTATAGCATCTACGGGGACGTCTTGAGGATGACTAATCGTCTCCGGAGACACGCCGCGCGCACACATAGCCACCGCCAGCCTAAGCTCCTGTTAGCACAGTGTTGCTCAAACAATCCTTACTATGCGTTGAACGGCTCCGGGGCTGCGGGGCATGAGCTTCAAAGTCCCACCACTTCTGCTAGAAAGAAACAGAGGAAGTAGTAGAAGAAGAAGGAAACACAAAGTGTTCTGACAATTTGTCCAAACTAGAATTATTTCCACGTTTTGGGACAATTTGAAGTATAATCTCACTGACTTGTGTTTTGTGTTTGTCGTCATGATTTGTCACAACTCAAGTTGGCTTTCGTACGAGGCTTATGATGTCTTTAAATAAATACTCTTTGAAATGTCTATAAGGAAAAGGAACGGGGAATCATTTCCTGGGCCCTGGTAGGGGGGCGGGACTGCGACGCTCTACAAGGGTCCATTTGAACCCCTTGGTGGACCCCGGACCAGGTGTTGAGAACCAGTGGGGTAACATTGGGTGAACATTGATGAAAACAGACCTGCATGTTTGCACATTATTGTGACATGTATTCATTTTTCATCTGCTAGCTTAATATCTGATGTCACCTTGGGGTAGAAAATGAAGGCAGCCTGAAGTCCCCTGCAAGTATAACAAGAAACGGTGCCAGACTATTAATATTATACCAAAACCTGGTGCATATTAATAGTATTAGTTAAGCAAAGAAAGTTTTATTTCCGTTTTTAAATTATAATTGATGGTTTCATGTGTAAGTCTCTTTAAAGTTGTGTTTTTAATCTATTATAAAACATCATGAGGCATCTTGGTGTCAACGAGACCATCTGTGTGTTGCCAGATCTCTAGAGTGTGCTGCTGAGCGAGAGACAGCTATCAAACAAAGTTGTGTTCTCTTGAATTTTCTGTATGAAAAAAAGTATTGTAATGTCAGAATATTCTGAAGATATATCTTATCTGACTTGTGGGGAAAAATGGGTCCATATTTATTTTCATGACAATATGGAGCTATAAAGAACCGGTCATATTAAATCTGTAGTAATCTGTAATAATCTGTAATCTGTTCACTTCTCTCGTTGGAGTGCACTCAGGCCCATGCACATTGTCAGCATGTAGATCAGATCTTTTCAACCAGTCACACACAACTCAGTTTAACCATTTTAATTTAGCATTGAACTATTCTGGGCCATGCACTATAGGCAAAAATAGCAGATCTACAAGCTCACAGCGCATTGTGGTGAGCTCGCCTGCATGGCACATACTGTAGGCAACATATTTGGTGTGCAGGGGAAACAGTCAGTGCAGCAAAGTACAGACCCCTGGGTAACCCCCCTGTCAACAAAGTATATAGCTACCGTTCGCAGGGGTTGTTGAGGGGAGCACAGACGGGAACCCCTTTTGGTGTTTTAAGCATTATGCTATACTTTAGCAAGTTCATAGCAGATCTGCTATTTTTGAAAAACCTTGAAAATATGCCGCAAATCTTTGAATATATATATATATATATGCATATGTATATGCAGTGAACATGGCTTCTGGGGGGTCCCCGGAACAAAATATTTTGAGATGGGGGTCTGCGCACAGATTATAAAAATAATTCTGGGGGTCCTTTACGTGAGAAAGGTTGAGCACTACTGACATAGAAACAGGTTTTTCAGAGACTTTCTTTTTAGTCGGGACTCAGGTCTAAATGTGGGTCTGTGGTCTTACTGCTTACCTATACTGTACGTGCATGAAACCAGGTACTACTGTATGTTGGAGAATCACCAGTATATATAGGGTTCAAGTGGTTAAAATGGGGCTCATAGCAGTCAAAGCCTGGCAGGAACTTACAACTGGGAGACAGGCAGACCTGCTCAACAAACTGTTATTATGCAATATTTATTCACACAATGTCAGTCTCCCCCGGCACCAAGATTAAGAAGAATCACGTGAAAATAGTACACATTGCTTCCAGGACTTGTTTATCCTTTCCCCCCCCCCCCCCCCTGCCTCTTGCACCTATATGCCGTGTCTGATGATATTGAACCCATTACCCTTTGTAAACATACAAGGAAAGACCGTTTTCACCCTGATAATTATGCTAATGTGATGGATGATATTGGAATATCGCCGAGAATAATGGCCTGGATGGATGGGATTAAAAATAGCATATATCCGCACAGTGCACCATACCGTATGCATACTCTACTTAATACTGGTTATAAAAAAATATAAATCATATGTTAACACATTGAGAGCACGTGCGTGCGTGCGTGCGTGCTACGAATTCCACAACAATAATACAAAACAAAATCTGTCTTCTATAGATCCAGGACAGAGGAAATTGTCATAGATGTTTTGCCATTTGCGTCATGCATGTTGGTGCATTGTGCCTGCATGAAGATATACTGTATATATATATATATATAATGGACAAAACCGTACAGTCAGCATTTGGGAACTTTTGTGAGTCACGAGGCCACATGTATACAGCCATCTATTTCGTGCATACAGCTGTATGCACCCTATTCGAGGGACGCCCGTATTCAAGGGATGCTAGGGTGAATATTCTGCAAAAATGGCAGATCTACAAGCTCGGTGTATAGCGGGGGAAAAAAGGAGGTGATCAAGTATAGACCGTTAAGGAACCCGAACAGAAGTGTACAGTAAATAGTGTTTCGATCAAATTTGACTGAGGGGACTGCCATTGGATTTTTTTATTTTATTTCGTTTCTTCATGTCATTATGAAAGCATGTTCAGTTTGACCCATACGTTTTGTAGATATGGCTTATAGAGTAATGTCTTGCAGAAAACAGCGAGTTGAGAAAACGGGCTTGAAAGGTTGACTTCTGTGGTCTCTAACATTACATATTATTTACATGTCAATTTCAGCTCTGACATTTATTTCAGACATGCTCTAGTATGAGCATGCCAATTAGCGTTGTAATGGCAGAAAGAGGTGTGTGTGTGTGTGTGTGTGTGTGTGTGTGTGTGTGTGTGTGTGTGTGTGTGTGTGTGTGTGTGTGTGTGAACATTAGCATACTGTAGGGATACATTTAATAATATTGTAATGACATGTGATAAACACATCACATCAACATTAAGGGCCATGCAGACATCTGTGGCTGCATGTGCATGCAATACAGGTCTCCTCTTTCTGGTGATAAAGTTGGCGTATTAGAATATAATAGAAGCTCATGGGAGGTGGCCGACCCATGACTTAGTTAGTGTTGTTGACTCTTACTTTATGTCGCGTCGATCTTTGACGAACCTTTTAAATGGGCACTGCTGAACATAACAAGCATTTTCAACACATAGAGACAACACACAGAGCAATACCGACTGAATATCACCTTCAGTACACATTTAAATGTTCATGTTCAACAACGTTTCAGTTACTGGTAGCCCATATACCGGCACACATACCAGCAGCACGCACACACACACACACACACACACACACGCACACACACGCACACGCACTGCCATTTCTCTAGCACGTTGGGATGTTACTGTATGGAGAAAAATAGAACATTAGTTACGCAAAAAAAAATACATCGACTGCCTCCAGGTGTTATTAATCCCCCAGTGATGGTGAGATTATAAAACACTCAAAAAACCCAATTAATGCCACCAATCCCCCCGCAGATGCGGATTTAGCTATACATATCAAAGGTTTCAAATGAAACTGCATGGCCCCGAGCCACACGGCGGCCCCCGTGGCCAGGTTTAGAGTTGTATTTGTATATGTTTTCCCGTACAGAGGTCTGTCTGAGTGAACGGGATTCTGCACATCAACTCATTCCATTATATGGAAGCATGGTTTAGCCGGGGAGCCAGTCACCCAAAATTTGACAGGACCTACATGTGATTTTGTATGTATGTATGCATGTATGGATGGGTATCATGCATATAGTACAGGTATGTGTATATTTTTTCAGACAAAAAGAACAAACAAAAAAAAACAATGACAACACAAAAGCTGGGCAAGGTCTGTGAGTTTGCTTGGATGGGCCCCTTGCAGCAATGTCCCGCTGCCCTCCCTGATGGCCCTGTCATGTTGGGAGCACACCTCACAAAGAACACCCTGCCGTAATTCTCTGTCTTTTTTTTGTAGTCAAAGGAGAGCTAACATTTGTATTCCTCATCATCCACACAGTGCATGATTCACTATTAAGCCCCGTTTGAAACCAAACTTAAGTTGTCTTCATCTTTTATTTTCTTCCACCGTGGGAGAGCTGGAGGCTAAAGAATATTGCCCGAGGATAGGGTTTGCCCAGCCTAGCACTCTGCTCTCTCTCTCTCTCTCTCTCTCTCTCTCTCATTTCTATCTCTGTATCTTAGGTCCTATCTACAATATTCATCTTCTTTGTACAGTAGCTGCTTTCTCCATTTCACTCTCTCTCTCAAGTTTTCTGTTTCCTTCACTATGCTCTTCTCCCCCCCTTTTTTCCTCTTCTTGCGGCTACTGCCTTTATCCCTATATGCCACCCCCATCCACCATGCTCCTTTTCCTCCCTCCTCTTTCTACACCCACCAATTCCATTGGTGGGTCTTTTTGCACCCCCTCTCCCCCTTCCCCGCTCTGGATTTCTTGTTTTTGAGGAGGTCTCTCTGCGGCTCTGCGTGATCTCGGGGGCCTCGATCCCCCCCACTTCTTCCCCGGCAGCCGAGTTGGAGCCCGAGGAGGTTTAGGCTGTAGTACTGTCACTGGGGCGTGTGGGGAGCTGTACAGATGGCAAGTCCCTTCATGGTGTGGTCTTGTGAAGTGAGAGGAACTGCATAGAGAGAGAGAGAGAGAGAGAGAGAGAGAGAGAGAGAGAGAGGTGGTGGTGGAGCGGGAGAGTCACAGAGGACTCTAGCAGGCAGGTGGGATGTTTGTTCCTCGACTAGCGCAGCGGCTCACAGGTGGAACTACCTGTGAGTCGCTCCTCGCCTGTCGCACCGGCGACAGGTTGGCACACCGCTCCTCGATGACGTGACTGCCCGCCTCCTCGACTCCGCTTGTTTAACCCATTCTGACCTGAGATCAGATTCATACGAGGTTTCCACTGGACAACACACTGGTCTGATTAACCCATTCTGACCTGAGATCAGATTCTAAAAATGTCAGTCGTTCTTCGATTTTTCTAAAATAGCAGACCTACAAGCTCGTAGCGCGCCACTCGGTGGCGCGCTATGAGCTTGTAGATCTGCTATTTTTCAATAGCTAAAGCATAACATGATGCTAACGCCAAAATGGGTTCCCGTTCATAATGGGTTAACCACGAACCTAATTCCCCGTCCACCTGCAGTGACATCATCGTTAGGCAGATTTAAAAAAATATATATATATTTAGATTTGTATTATCGTGAGAACGATGGCTTCCATTTTCGCATTCCACCTTTTCAGGAATAGAAAGCCTGCCGTTTCTATTTCTATTAGCTTGGATTCCCTGCATCGATGATGTCACTCACTGGTGGTGGACGGGTTTCTGAACTGCCCACGGCCCTCCTATGAGACACGGATTGAGTAGAAATAAATCGTGCTATATGTTATCATGATCATTGGAGAGGACCACTTATATGAAGAGAGGTTGAAGTGTGAAGTGGTCCTTTTAAGTATCAACGGAACAAGATCTTAAAGTGAGGAAGGCACTTGCATGGAGGGCCCTGGACGGCATGGCCAGCATAATGGAACTCTAACCTCCCCCCCCCCGTCAAAACCAAACTCAGCTTCTCCTATGCAAACGGTAGAGTCTCTTAATTCTCCTATACGGCAGTGAATGCTGGACCCTGGAGCCAACCCTGCACAAGTCTCTAGACGGGTGCTATACACCAGTAAGGAATGCTGCGTGCGGTACTTGACATCAGCAAGAGTACACATGTTACCAACGAGAACCTGTATGATGGAATGCCACGGGTGAGCCAGAAAACAGCAGCCAGGATAATGAGACTAGCATGCAGGACACTGCCAAAGACACCAAAGAGCTGCCAGCCAGCAAAGTAGTGCTGAGGGGATCCAACAAACGTCCCACATTAACCTATGTGGATGTGCTCAAGAAAGACGCAGGAGCACAAAGCACCACCAGATGTATGGAGAACATAATTTTTATTTTATTTTTTGAGTGTCCTAGCAAGATGAGGGTGATACATACTGTATGAAGCATGCTAATCTCTCAAGAACAGATTCGAGCTGGAAAATTCAAAGGAAACAAATGGCAAAGGGCGCTGTCTTTTCCATTTTTTTGCCCATGGGTTGGGATCCCAGATTGGAAGCTAGCTTAACCCATCCTTTTTTCATTTTTTTTTAAATTATTATTATTATTATTATTATCATTTTGCCAGAGAGCGTGCGTGTTCGACACAAGCAAACCGCTGGGCCTCTGAGCCCGTGGAACATGATCCCCCTCAGTCATTGATTCTGTGTC
Source organism: Protomyctophum bolini (assembly GCF_963924005.1). Lineage (NCBI taxonomy): Eukaryota > Metazoa > Chordata > Actinopteri > Myctophiformes > Myctophidae > Protomyctophum > Protomyctophum bolini. Next base: position 2,684,844 of record NC_137884.1, on the reverse strand, counting down.
CTGACTTTGGATTTATTTAGCAGTAACACTGAAGCCGGCACAGTATAAGACCTTTATGACTCATTTAGACCATGGAGAGTGGAGCTGCATATTTCTAACTTTGACACAAAGTGTTTTCCCCTCCTCTCCGTTTGCTGCTTTTTAGTCATCTCCTGCTCTCCTGCCATTTAGCTCGCTCTGAAATGTTCTGGACGTGCACAGTTTCTCATAAATAAATCTTTTAGTCTGTAGGAGTCATAGATAGAATATATGCATACAATATAGTTACAATTCTGGAAAGAGCAAGAGAGGGGGGTGACTTTCCAATTCATAATACATACATGCACGCAATTGGAACCATTGTGAGATTATCTCACACATCAATCATTCATCTTGCTTGTGAATGATTCTGCGAGTCTCTGTTCGTACACATGCCTCCTCACTTTGGATGGAGCATGTACAGTATTTGAACATCAAATACCTAAACAGCTTTTACTTCAAAGAGCAGACACGTGTATTGTGAGCGATTTTGTGTGGGAGTGCTGTAAAGGCCTGTTGATCAATGGTCGTGCCATTCCCTTTGATGTTCGCACACAAGTTTTGTAGCTAAGTGATCCCTGACTGTGAGTAAAATGCCCGACAGAAGATCTCTAGGTCCCTAAGCCACTACATCACAGAGAGAACATTGCCACTCGTTATCAAGTCTCCCGTTGAGACAGTGGAGATAAAGGTTTTGTCTTTCTTTCTTTAATCACCACTGTGCTCTTGGATCGAGACCTTTTATTTGACCTATGAGATTTGGGCAGGTGCTGCTGTGGCAGTGCTTCCTCTGAGTGCACGCCAAGTGACTCATGAAGGGAGCCTCGACGACTTGGATTGGCTCTGCTGTATACTTGCTGCATGGAGGTTAGCTCCAGCACAATGTTTGAACAGTGGCTGCATGGAGGTTAGCTCCAGCACAATGTTTGAACAGTGGCTGCATGGAGGTTAGCTCCAGCACAATGTTTGAACAGTGGCTGCATGGAGGTTAGCTCCAGCACAATGTTTGAACAGTGGCTGCATGGAGGTTAGCTCCAGCACAATGTTTGAACAGTGGCTGCATGGAGGTTAGCTCCAGCACAATGTTTGAACAGTGGCTGCATGGAGGTTAGCTCCAGCACAATGGTTGAACAGTGGTTTCAAGCCAAGTGTGCCTTCATATATATACTGTAGGCCAGTGGTTTTCAACCAGTGGTCCGGGGACCACCCGTGGGCCTTGAGGGGGTTCCAAGTGGTCCGCAGCTAAATGATGGAGAGTTGCTAACCAAATGGGCCCTTATAGACTTTTAACTCTTGAGAGCGTGAAATGAAAGAGTTTGTCTCAAGAGTTTGTCTCAAGAGTTAAATTATTGTTACACATCTGCATTGCTTGATTTACAAGAAGTCTACACAATTCAACATTTGCCTGTTATCTCTCCTAATGGTATACCAACATCAATAGAGGATGGATTTCTGGACAAAATACTCACAGCGGCGCCACGTTGTGCCTGCAACGAGCACAAACAGGTTCTCGCGTGCTTATTCCGAAAAGTTTAACCAAGTTTGGTAGCGCACCGTTTGAAGCCAGACGCACTCCTGCCCCTCCCATACCCACTGTGATAGACGTTTACAGGATTTCTCACAATGCCAATCTCAACCCCGAGCCAGCTCTCGTGGCTTGTTAAGTATCCCAGTGGTTCTCAAACTTGCTCATGTTAAAAAGGACCACCAAATTATTCTGTATTCGGAACAGCAAACGGTAGACCCCATCTGAAAATGTAAATTGTGTCAGAGACCCTACAACATGTGTATTGTTAAAATGTAATTAACACATTGTTCGCATTGTGTTCAAGATTTATAGCAGATCGACAAGTTCACAACCTCTTGGGTTGTGAACTTGTAGATGGGCTATTTTCAAATGTCTGATGCATATGTGCATTATGTGGTATAAATAATGTATACCACATATACATCAGACATTTGAAAATAGCCCATATACAAGTTATTTCCCCAAAAAGGTTCTAAATGTTTGAAAATTCAAAACACCATTATGCAACTTAAGGGGTTTTTGATAGAGTGAATAGTTTATTGAACATAAATGTACAGTCGAACACTCCGTTCAAAAGGGATAGCACCCAAAAGCGACCTTGCGGTCTTGTTTCCATTTAGGCCCTATGCAATCAATTCATAGACATGACATGAATAATAACACAATTCAATATCATCAATAACAACAACAAAAAATCTAAATGATTTCAGGAAAGAAAATGGGCTTAATATTGATGACATATTGATCTCCCTCCCTGTTGATGTCACGTGATGTCATGATGGCATGACCATATATGGGCATGCCTGCAGGGTGACCAACCAACCAAACAAACAAACAATACACTGATGGGAAATGCACGATTCCATAGTAAATGCGACCTGCAGTTGCAATAAACTATAGTGTTAAAATTCTGAAAAAAGTAGACCTGCTATTCTAAAAATAGGGCCCACACCAACTATAAAACAATATAATTATAGACTATAATTATATTGTTTTATAGTTGGTGTGGACTCTTATTTTTAAATATAATTAATTATCTTATAGTGTTCAGTGTGAAAGGCACTTAAGTCTTGAAATAATATGGCTAATGAAATGGACACGTCTTGCGGTTGTAGGCAGACTGAAAAACCTCAACCAAACAAAAGCAAGGGACACGGCCTCCCTCTTAGCCTTCCTTGTTTCTTTGTTGCCTCATTAGGAGCCTTCGTGTGTCAGCTGTGGCTCAGTGAATGGCCGCTGACGATTATGCAAATGCTTCACCGGAGAACAGCATGGGGCAATTATCGCAGTGGCTCGAGTCTGAACATCTCATGAGTGCTGAGGAGGAAACCAAGGACCATGTGCTGGTTTGGTGTTTCTGGATTCCGCGTGTGTGCGCTGTTGTTGTGTGTCAAAGGGCCGGGGGGAATTCTGTGTGCATACGCAATCATATGTGTGTGTCTCGAGTATGAGTGCCTGTGGATTGACTTGCGTGTGCCGTCCATCCACGTCTATTTGGGTGCGAGGTTTGTTGTTATATGTGAGGGTGCGTTTGAGGGCCTGGTGCTTAGTAAAAACCCTCTTGAGCTCCATGCATTGTGAGTCTGTTTATCCTCCAAAGACATTAGCCTCCTCTCCTGCTGCATTGTGTAAAACCTGCAGCATTTGCCCATTTCAATTCCTCGGCTGTTGTCTGGAAATAATTTGTTGGTTTTGGCCAGCTGCAGAGGGGAAAATGCATTACGTTTGTTGCCACGCCGTTTCATCTTTTGGATATATATGACTCGCCTCGTTTATTTGGCCCGTGTGTCGTGCCACACATTCACCACCCGGCCAGCGGAGACCATGTGGTGGACGGTAACAAAGTACTGTAACAAAAGACTGACAGTACTGTACCTATTATACAGTATACATTGTTGGAGTAGCGCTGTACATTACTTGTTGAGTACTTGTATTTGTGGATACTTCTTTTGCAGGAAGGGGAAAAGTACATTATGAATTAACCAATTTCAAATGGTGGAAATGGCTGACCTATGAGCTCACACAACGTGCCACATTTTGTGCGTACATAAACACTGGATTAGTGTGAGTATCATTCTGTATGTATACTGTATGGCGTACGTATAGGTGGAGGTCAGCATGCAAACGGCATGGTGCATTTGTTCTGTTTGCTCTTTTACTCACATAAAGCCAGTGATGACAGAGAAGTATGTATCATTTACATTGACCTCACGTGTTGTTTTTGTTTGTTTCTGAACAGAACAGAACGCATTGGCCCATTCGACGAAGTGTTGTCTTGTACTTTCTAGTTCAATATAGTCATATTAAGACCTCTCTATCTATCCATATATACTGTATGTGCGTGCGTGCGTGAGTGCACGCGTGCGTGTTTTCAAGGCCACCACAAATCGCAGATGCGACACGTGTACTTTTACATTTTTTGGTGCACGACCGCAGCATACAACTATAAGTGTACTGTACTTGAGAGAGAGAGACAGACAGAGAGTGAGGGAGAGAGAGCTAAATTGGA